>NC_081544.1:5285873-5357683 GCF_901000735.1 Corylus avellana | reverse complement strand
TTTTTTTTTTTTTTTTTCTAATTTATCTGTTTTCTTTCTTTCTTATGTAGCTTAATTAACGGATTAAGCACACTAATTAATACTGCACTAGACTTTGTAGATATTTAATTTTATGAATAAATATAAATAAGTTTAATTTTGTATGCAAAACATAAATTAGCAACATTTTAATTTTATGAATAAATATAAATAAGTTTAATTTTGTTTGCAAAACATAGATTAGCAACATATAATAAAACATGGTTCGGTTTAGCGCAAAAAACTTAACATGAAATTTGCGGGTTAGGGTTGAGGAGGAGTTTAACTCATTTAATTAAATGGGCTAAGTTTGGATTTACTGATCTAATCTTATATATACTCATACTTCGAGACGACTTGAACCCGACACGTAACAATTAAGATTGAAATTTTTTGACTTGTCCTATAAACCCATCACAAACCAAATATAAAATTTGCGGGTTAAGGTTGAAAAGTTAAACCATTTTAATTTTACACCTACACATCAACACGCAATGTGAAGGAAGTTTCCAAAGGTGTTGTTAACATACTTGGGACAAATTATCACATAATCGTGGGAAAGACAATTCGTGAGGGTTGGGAATACCGTTAATCAAGGGTATACAATTTGTCTTAATTTGATATTGTAAAACTAGAAAACTTTTGAATTCAAAAGAGAAATTATTTTTAAAGATGATTTTATAAACGTATAACTTTTGTATACAATTACGACTTATGATTTAGTATGAAATTAAGTTTAAGACTTGTTCGTTTTTATTTTACATAAACATTCACATGCACAGACATAGAGGGACTCTATGTATCTAATGTATTTATTGATTTGCATAGGTACGGATTCTCCACGCAAAAAACTTCCTTGATGGAGCTTGTCAACTAGGCCACCATGGCCCGATTATTCATTCTAGGGATAAATATAAAATTGGTCCTTGTGGTTAGTCTAAATTACAAATCATGATCTTCATGGCTCTTAGGAGGTCTCTCCTATAACAGAAGTTAGTGAACTCGAGCAGAGACGACGAGGAGGCAGCTGGCACATTCCACGACCCAATGGGTGCGAGAGAGTGAGGACGTGACAGTGAAAGCGTAGGCCACGATGCTATGCTCTAAAGCTTCGCAATGGCTTTCATGTTGAAAGGAAGAAAGAAAATACGTTTGCAGATTCTGGACCGTCGCTGTTGAAGGATGGTACATGTGAAATGCACCGCATTGACGCCCACATCCACTTCAAATTACGCTTGTGGAAGGTGAGACTCAATTAAGAGAGGTTTCTTGATCTATTACCTATAATTTATTAAAGGGTTACGTACCTAATACCCTAATACTCTTAGGGTTTTATTTCTTTATTATTATTATTTTTTTCCTTACATTTTGATTTTTATCACATGAGGTACTTATGGTTTGATAAAGTCCAAATTGATCATTTTGTCCATTGACCATTAATTGACTTAACGGAAGTTCACGTAACTGATACGCAGAGCAATTAAAATTCGACATATGGAAGAAGTGATCATTCCGTGATGATGTAGCCACCTAATTAATTAATTTTTATTAAATTAAAAATATATATATTTTTTTAAAAAAATGGAGTGGCTCCCATGGAGCCAAGGGGGTGGCCGAAACCACCCCCAAGACCCACTGGGGGTGGTTTTTGGCCACCCCCTTGGCACCAAGGGGGTGGCCATGGAGCAAGGGGGTGGCCAGGCCACTCCCATGAACCCAAGGGGGTAGTACCCACTAGGGTGCCCATGGCATCGAGCCACCCCCAAATGGTCACGGGCGTGGCTCCAGATTTTTTTTTCTTTTCTTTTTTGATTTTTTTTGTTTTTTTTTTTAAAAAAATATATATATAATTTTATTAGGTGGCCATGTCATCAGTGATGTTGTGGCCACTTATTCTAAGTGTCAAATTTTAATTGGTTCACGTGTCAGTAACGTGAACTTCTGTTAAGTCAACTAATGGTTAATGGACGGAATGACCAATTTGGTCTTTATCAAAATCACAGGAGAAAAAATCAAACCCTAAAGGGAAAAAAAAATAAAGAAATGAAACCCTAGGGAGTATTAGGTATTTAACCTTGTATTAAATCTTAATTATTGATTTTTCAAATTAAATTATTAGAATTATAAATATAATTAAACATTGATAAGTACTTACTTGTATAATAAAGTTTCAATTATTTAATTTGAAATTAATTATTAAAGTAATAAAATATTTTAAAATTCGATAAGCTCGGTGAATGCTGGTATATGTGAAACGCGCCGTATTGATGACATCCACATCCACTTCAAATTTCGCTCATATAAGTTGAGAGCCATGTTTTGGGGAATTCTTGATCTATTATGTACAATTTATTAAATCTCAATTATTAGTTTCAAATTAAAATAATTCAGAGTATGTCATATTAGTTTTTAAAATGTAAGTAAATATAATAAATATTGAAAATAAATACGATAAATATTTAAATGATAAAATCTTAATTATTTAATTTAAGAGAAAAGTTTATTGAGAGAGAGACATAGAGTCCGACTGACCCGTTTTATTTAATTCTATCCTTTACACAACTTGTTCCTTCCCCTTTCCCCCTTCCCATATTTGATTTGAAAAAAATTTAAAAAAAAAGACTTGTTCCTTTTGTGATATCCTAGGTGGGGCATTGTCTTGACTTCCTTGACCTGCTGTAACTTTTTCAATCAGCTTTGCTGCCCTGGGATATCTGTTGATAATGTCTTCCTAAATGGTAGTAACATGAATCTCTCTCAATTGTGAAGAAGGATCTGCCAAAATTGTCACAACCTGAGAAAGGTTATTACATATTCAGATATTAGTACACTGCACCCGGAAAACAAGAAATGAAAAATCCCAGCAATTGATGCAGCTATTACAAAACCCAGATTTTGCTCCTTCCTGGTGGATTTCAGGCATGGATGATGTATATAATTTGAGAACATCGACTTTGAATAAATTCAGCATTGTTCATTTTATTTAAGAAGTTTAAGTCCTTGGCTACCTCAATTAAGCATAATATGAAAATACAGCTCAGTCTTTCACAAAACACTCACTGTGAGTAGGTTTGAAATTTCTTAGATTCCTTGACAGCATCCTGAGAGGCATATGCTCATTAGCAATATCCAGCAGATAGTCATTTGGAAGACTAAGAGTGTCAACATTCTTTTGCAACCTTTCAATAGCCTCCAATGCCTGAAGAGAAGTATATATAATGTAACTTGAAATTCCAAAAGCTATAGGAATTTTTGTGATAGTGAATAATAAATTTAATTATTAGTGCATAGTTCTACTATTCAACTAATGTAATATTTTTTTCTAGCAGTCTAGTATAGCTGAGCTGAAGCCAAGTCAATCATATGCCAAGATGAAAATAACACTTTATGGTATCATATAAAGTGTTATTTCCAAAATGTTTGCAAGTATTGACAAAAAAAAAAAAAAAAAAAACTAGAGAATTAGTCATGGAATGAACAAGAGCTGCCTGCCACTCAGAAGAAAAACTAATTAACTGTATCAGAACCTTCTCCATCAGTGGATCAAGGGAAGAACTATCATCTTATCAATTTCTAAGTCTCTAAAAAAGTATTTACAATTATACATAGAATACCAGAAACCTTAGGCCATTTTGGTAAAGATTGAATATCATCATGATTTTGCTTATTCCACACAATACAAAACGTAGCTGAACAATCTGAGAACATGTGAATCAGAGGATAAACTTCTTCAATGGGTGTCCCAGGCTTTAATGCCATCTCAGGCCTCATGCCCTTCTACTTAATTTGTTGGACTAGTTCTTGCCAATTTTCTGCAAGAAGCACCATGAGACTCCTTTTTCAAAAAAGAATAAAGTAATCAAATTGAACAAGGTAAGAAATACTTGTTGAATGCAAATTTGAAGATCCATCTATGCACTGCAGGATTGAGAAGCCCATGCCCATGGTGATGGGTTAATTGAAAAGATGCAAACTCAATAGTCATTTTCTATTAGCACAAAACCATCCTTCTGAATATTGGCCCTCTAAATAATTCACCTTGAGACCCGCAAACAAATGACAGATGAAATTTAAATGACCCTTTTACCATCATAGATCAGTTCAAACACAGATATACAGATGGGAGAGGTTGACTGCCCATATGTCATGTTTGGCTGGAGAGAAATTCTGAAAGTCATCCCTCAATTGTTAGAAGTGATGAAACCATTTTGTAAACTGTAGAGGAGATGATTGAGGACAAGTTGTCCTCAAACAGATATCTCAATGATTCATTTCAAGCTAGAAGGATTTCTAGCAAGTGCATCTCAAATTCTGTATTTTCTCATAGCTAGCCACTGTAAAAACTCTGTTTTTTTATGCTGTTTATGTACTACCAGCTTGTACTGTTATTAGTTTGTTGGTTTAGTAAAATTCCGAATTCATCTTAGGGAGAAAAAAACAAAAACAAAAACAAAACAAAAGGAATGCAGCAACAATTAGTAAGCATCAAGCTCATTAGGAGTACAAACCATTTGTGGTCTGATAGAAATAAATGAAACATATTTAAAATAATTCAAAAACTAATCAAGATCTTGTTCTGGCCATTATATAATCAGTTTTCTGCTATATTTAAGTGATACAAATTAGTGTAAAATCACGAATCAATGAGCCCGCATCACAGATATACCACACAACTTTTTCCTTTTTCCTTCTTAGAGAGCATTAAACATGAACAATGCAGGAGCCAGGAACAATGCATCGTAGATAAACCCCTAAACATGAACAATGCAGGAGCCAGGAAGATAAGAGAGAAATGGATCATTCTTAAACAATGTGTGTAGTATACAAGACAAGCAATAAGAAAAATAAACAACTAAAACTTTGTTTATTATCCCGACCCATAAAGGTCATTCATTTACAACGTGTAAATTTATATACCCTCAAATCCCAAATCTAAAACCTATAAAGAATCTCACTTACAGAGAAAAAAAAAAAAAAACAATTAAATTCTCCAATCTAAAACCTATAAAGAATCGCTTACAAAAAATTAAAAAAAATATAAAGAATCAACTACAAAAATCAGCATGTCAAACAAAATTGACATGAATCAGACCTATCATCCTTCTTATACTACTCCATTAATTAACTCCGGAACGTGCCTACCCATATGATTGAGACCCCTAACAACTTGTCATTTGGATTTTGCAGCTGTCTGCAAGATCTGATGGCTTTTCGCATTGGTCATCACCAAGAAATCCCCAATGACCACCATCAAAATTGTCGAATCTAAATAGTGATTCGATGTTGCTAAAGAGCTCATCGTCGGAAAGCTTGGGAATGTCACCCAAATCACCTTTCCCAGCCTCATTCTTCACATTAGGCGAAATATGGGCAATGTCCTCAAATGCAGCTTCATTGTCAGCAAATGCAATGCTTTGCACATCCTCATTCCTCAAGTTGGGGGAAACAGGTGTGCTCTCGTCAACAGCAAAGACCGCAGAGTTGTTTGATGTAGTCGTTGAATCCAACCCTGCTGGAAAGTTGAGGCGAGCACGAGGGCCGTACATAGCCCTCGCAGCTTCATCATAAGCAAGGGCACCTTCCAGAGAGTTTGTAAAAGTACCCAGCCACAGCCGATTCCCCCCGTTTGGCTTTCGAATTTCTGCAACCCATTTGCCCCAGGTCCTTTGTCTTGCTCCTCTATAAGTGCATAGTGAGTTCTGAGGCCCTCCCTGGCCTTTCATGCATCCTTTCTTAGACACAATGGCTTGAAGTTTTCCAGATCGTTTGGTGTCAACGTTACACTCTTTCCACCGTGCAAGAGTCTCAACAGCTCGTGACTTCCTCTTTCTAATAGAAACAAAAAACAAAAAGAAGAGATTTTTAGATCACAAGTGAAAATTCTTTTGCACATATATATATTGTTCATCAGCAAAAGGCAACAGTCAAGCAAACTGACTTCTAATACGAGATCGAGAAGAGAACGAAACCAAAACTCCAAAAATATAGACTAAGCCCTAACTACTTGGGCCTTACTGTGGGCAGCCCAACCTAAGATCCGAAGGGATTCGGCCACTAACCTAATATATTATATACCAATTACAGAAATTCGAGGCCTTACTGTGGGCTGCCCAACCCAAGATCCGAAGGGATTCGGCCACTAACCTAATATATTATATACCAATTACAGAAATTCTTCGGCCACTAACCTAATATACCCATTACAGAAATTTGAAAATAACGGTGTAAAACGAAAAAAAACAGGCGAACAGAGTAATCGACTAACGTCAAGGGAAAACCGGAGATCAAACAAGAAACAACCCAAGATCCAAAGATCGAGATGTGCGTGCGTGCGCCCAGGTGAAATTAACCGAGAAAATCAAACAATAAAAAAAAAAAATCAAGGAAAACCCAAAAGACAAAAAATGGAATTTCCTATAAAAAAACAATCACCGCTCCGCAGCAAAACCCCATAGACCAACCCACAACAACACAAAGAAAAACTTCAAAGAAAGGGACAGAAAAGGTACCTCGTAGTCGTCGTGGTCTTTGAAGACGACATGGTGGAAGCGAAAGAAAGTTCTGTCTGCGAGAGGCTGAGAGCAGAGAGAGCGATCGATTGTGAAGAGCAGAGAGAGCAATCGAATGCGAAGAGCAGAGAGAGCGATCGATTGTGAAATTCACAGGCTCGGAGAATGCGTCTTCCAAAAAAAACCCTAGAAAACCAACGCGGCGTAGAACATGCAAGCAGGAAATAGAGTAAGCGGAGAGAGTGAGAGAGGTTCCTTTATAACCCATCTCCAGTTATTACGTGACGTGGAGATTTTCTATTCGTCCTCTGCACTTTGGAAGCCTTGGTCCGTAATGTGCAGAAACCGGTGGGAATCATCTCGCTGCTGTATATCCGGCGTCGAAACTTGAAATAGAAATTGACTTTAATGTCCTGATATTTGCTGATAACTTCATTTATGCCCCTCAACACAAAATTCGCTGATGTGGCCTTGAGTCCCTGGAAAGTAAATTTAGCTTTTTTTGAGGAAGAATTTGTTACTGCTTACTTAATTATGAAACCAATTGTGTTAATTAATGTCTCTCTCTTACAATACCAAAGTAATGTTAAATGTCTCTCAACGTCCGAAAAAAAAAAAAACGACCTTAAAAAAATTTTAATAAGACAATAAGATAAAAAAAAAATAAACAAAAACAAAAACAAAAAAATTTAAAAAAGTAATTGTTTAAAAAATTTTATTTTTTTGAAAAGGAAAAAATTATAATACATACAAATTAAAATGATCTGCTTGGTTTTTTTTTTTTCCCCCTCTCTTTTAAATATTTTTAATTTTTAAAGAAAAATTTAGCTGTTAGTTTTTTGCTATAATTTTAAGATTTTTTTTTTAAAAATAATTCATTAAGGGTATTTTTTTCATTGGAGGGCATAGTTTCAGAGGGGCATTAATATAATTGGTAATTTAAGGAGAACATTGACAAATGAATGGTAGCTTGAAGGGCCAGGGTATGTGTATTTTTCCTTTTCTTTTTTTTTTTTGTTCTCTCTTATATCACAATTAGGGTATTATCAAATTATGTTCTACCTTCTACTTTTATTTTTTAAAAAATAAATCAAGTTATTGAGTTTTATTATTATTACAAATTAAAGATAAGGATAAATATATTATAAATCTCCTTGTCAACGCGCCAAAACTGAAAAACTCCCTAAACTTTTTCTCTTTTTTTTTTTTCCGAATTTTTACTCCCGCGGTCAATTGAAAATGCAAATTAACCCCTACCGTTACATTTTTTTCCCAAAGATTTAACGTCTGCCTGTCCCAAACTAAACGCACCGTTTTGCCACGTTAACATATTAATTTAATTTAAAAATTAAATCTACAAAAAAAAAAAAACTGAAGGGGTCGCCGAAAAGCGAACCACAATGCCCTTGGGGTGATCAAGGACCAAATAATAATAATAAAATAAAAAAATAAAAGGGTTCAGCCATCTTTGGGGGTGGTTCGGCCACCCCCAAGGCCAAACCCTCAAAAAATAAAATTGTAGGTTTGCCCTTGGAGGTGGCCGAACCACCCCTCCCCAAGAGCAGCTTCCACAGAATTTGTAAAAATACCCGGTCAGTGCATCTTCCTTCCGTTTGGCACTCGAATGTCTACAATCCATTTGCCCTAGGTCCTCTATACTTGCACTCTAAATTCTAAGGCCCTCCCTTGCCGTTCATGCATTCCTTCTTGGACCCAATGCCTTGAATTTTCAGAATTGGTTTAGACTCAAGCTGGATCTGATTCTCTTTCCAATTGGCAAGAGTCTCATCCACGGACATAGATCGTGACTTCCTCTTCCTGGAAAAACAAAAAAAAAGAAAAAGAAAACAGATTTAGCTCACAAGTAGGCATCTTTGAAAAATTCTATAAAAAATATATTGTTAACAATATTGCACAGCGAAGGAAACAATCAAGCCAAAAAGGCATTACTCCTAACACGGGACGCCAAAAAAACAAAAACAGAGGCAGTCAACAAAATTATTACAAGACATACTGCTCTTATTCCCAACAAACAATATCACAAACATGTTCCTTTCATTCTTAACTTACGTAATGGGTGTTTCATGCATATTGTTCAATAAAACTTGAAAGAGCCGTATATATTAAATTCCAAAGTTGTAAGAAAAGCCGTAACGAACAAGAAACCCAAATATTCAAGAGACAAAAAATGGAATTTTCCAGATCCCTAGAAAACAATACAAAAATATCAAACGCACAATAACCACTCATCTGCAAAACCCCAGAAGAACCAACCCACAACACAAAAATATCAAACACACAAAAACCACTCCTCCGAAAAGCCCCATAAAAACGAACCCACAACAACAAAAGAAAAATTTCAAAGAAAGGGTTCTTAGTAGTCGTGTTCTGTGAAGACGAAGACATGGCAGTGAAAGAAAACTTTTTTTGGTGAGAGGTTGAGAGCAGAGAGTGAGCTTGTGGAATCCAGAGAGAGAGTTCGGAGAAGAACCCAATGATGCAAAGAACCAAAAAAACTAAGAAAACCAAGCGGCGGAAAGCGGTGATCAAAAGAAACAGAGTACGCGGTGATCACAAAAAGGAACAGAGTAAGAGGAGAGAGTGAGGGAGGGTTCCTTTACAACCGTCTTCCATGATGTGGCGCTTTTCTATTCGCCTTGCAACTTTTTGAAAACCCATTAAGGCGAAGTGTACAGAAACCTAACTCTATATGGGCGCCGAAACTTCAAACGTAAATTGACTATTATGTCCTGCTGTTTTGTTTATGACACTTAACACAAAATCGGCTTTTGTGGCCTAGTCCCTGGGCAGTAAATAATTAGCTTTTTGAGGAAGAATTTGTTAGTACTAAAGGATTGAGACCGATAGCAAGGGATTGGGATCCCCGGAAATGTTTAAAAATTGCCACGGTAACAATTTTGAAATATGGACCCTTAGATGCATCTAAGGGTATGCATCTAAGACCCAAAACAATGTGACTGATTCATACCAAAAAAAAAAATAAATAGAAACTCAGTTCTTTGCTTGAACAGAGTAATAGCAACAACCATAACAATTTTTTTTTTTTTTTTTTTCTTTCAAATTTGTTCCTAGAAATTTAGAAGAATTTCCGGGTCCATGGCAGTTTTTTAGAGGAATCAATCAGTTTTGTGGGGAAAAAATAGAAAGAGGAGAAAACGAAAGAAGGGAAAGAGAGAAGAGAAACGAGAAAAGAAAGAAAGAAAGAAGAAGAAGACTGACAAGACATGGAGAAAAAAAAACAACAAAAAGACGTTTTTTTTTATTTGCAAACCTCGGGAACAGGTGCTTAGATGCAGGCCCTAAGATGCATCTAAGGGCCTGTATTTCAAAATTGTTACCCAGCTGGCAAATTTTAAACATTGCTGGGGATCCCAATCCGATAGCAAGTTAGACAAAACCAAGAAAGACTTTTTTGTTTTTTTTTTTTTTTCCTTTTCTTTTTTATGTTCAATATTTCTGACAACATATTATATTCTCCTTTGTTTTGTTTTTTTTGTTTTGTTTTTTGTTGTATCACAATTAACGGATTGACAATAACACAAGTAAATATCGAAAACTAATACCTTTACCTACAGGCTACATCACATGCTAATTGCTAATTACCACTTGCTGATCACGAGAGGCAAATTCATGTGGAAATACATAGTTGTTTGTATGTAGTCTTCAATACGCTGCATCCATACGTATTGGATGCGAGCTAAAACCCTTGTTTTTTTTTTTCCCTAATTAAAACCCTTGTTTCAATATACAACACTTCATATATGCTTCTTAATATTTGATCAAAAACTCATGTTGTATCATTCATGGAAGGCATCCTCTCTCTCTCTCTCGATCTCTCATGAACTAAGTGGAGTTGGAGCTGCCACGAGGAATGTTTTTTTTTTTTTTTTTTTGTCACCAAAAGGGGGTCGTGGCAGGACTTAAATCACTAACTAGTTTCAAAAAGTATCACACGAGGGAGTTACTTATCATAAACTTAAATACTGACCTGCACCTTAGATGAGTTTTTAATCTTATTTAATTAATTAATTAATTAATTATTTTTAAAAAAAGAAAATTTAAAAAAAAATAATAATCAATTGGACAAAATGGGGGTGGCTCGAGCCAGTACCCTTATGTCCGGCTACCCCCAAGGCCGTGGGAGTGACTCGACCATCTCCATTTGGTTTAGTTGTGACTTCGACTACCCCCTATGGCTGGTCGGGGGGAGCTCGAATCACCCCATGACCCTTGAGGTGGTTCGAACACTCCTAACTTGCAAACAATTTTTTTTTTTTTTTTTTTGACCTTTTAGGGATAGCTTGGCAATTCTTAAAGGCCACGAGGTGGTTTAGCTACCCTCAAACCGGCCATAAGGGGTGGACAAAACCATCTCCATTTTGCAAGTTGAGGAGGCCACCCGGCCTCAAGGGCCTTATGAGTGGTTTGGCCATCCCTTGGTTGGCCATAGAGGTGGCTCTAGCCAAGCCCCTTGCCCAAAAGCCACCCCCAATTTTGCCCAACATAATTCTTTTTGTTCATTTTTGTTTTCTTCTTTTAATTTTTAATGTTTAAATAATATTAAAAACTCATATAGGACAAACATCACGTTTTTATGCGCGTTAACATGAGTAATATTAAGATGTTTGTATTAGGTAAATAATAATATTTTATTTTATTATTATTATTATTATAAGAGAAAATATTATTATTTAATTATAAGAGAAAACATCACGTTTTCAGAGGTCATCGACTCAAGCCAAAAAAATAGCCAAATATGATAAACTTATTGACCCATAGCATTTCACTATTAAAAATATAAATACATAAAACTTACAAATTAATTTAAAAAAAAAAAAAAAAATAGTGGGGTGATTGACTCAAAATTTGCATTTATCCATTCTCAATGCTTTAAGGTTTATATGTATTAATTTGCAACACTTTACAGGTTATTGTAGATTTTTAGTTTGCATTCAACTTCTCTTTGTTGCCTTTCTTCATAACCTCATCTGCAAGCTCAACTCTACTCTCAATTCACTTTTCTCATCCTCATTCTTCAAGTTCGAGGAGTATCTTGATGTCTTCGTTGAATCCAACCCTACTGGAGTTTTTACCCGCGTAATGCTCGATGAAGTTTTAGCTTAACAAGATTCTAGAAAGTTGAGGCGAGAGCCAGAGCCGTACATAGTCTTCGCAACTTCATCATAAGCAAGGCTAGCTTCCACAGCATTTTTAAAAGTACCAAGCTAGAGCCTCTTTCCTTTCCCATTTGGCTGCCGAATTTTTGCAACTCATTTACCCCAAGTACTTTGTCTAACTCCTTTGTAGTTGCATTTTGAGTTCTCAGGCCCTCCCTTTCCTTTCATGCATCCTTTCTTCGACCCAATGCCTTGAACTTTACGAATTGGTTTAGAGTCAAGCTGGGTCTGACTCTCATCAAGCTAGGTCTGACTCTCTTTCCACTAGGCAAGAGTCTCAACAACTCTTGACTTCCTCTTCCTAAAAAAAACAAAACAACAGATTTAGCTCTGTTATAAGAGTTATTACGGTTAGTAATTGTGGTGATCATATGCTAGGAGAATTTTTTTTTAATTAAGAATATGTTATAATTGCTTCCAGTCACTCTACCTCTAGAACTTGGGGCATTTCAATTACGGTTTGAGGGTAGTTTGGTCATTGTGATATTTTCCTAATCCTACATATTAGGATGTTTGTATTAGGTTAAATAACAAGCTGAATAATACAATCAGCCTCCTCTTCTCCCTCTAATTTTCTTACTACAAAACTATTAACATGGGATCAAAGCCTTAGGGTTTAGATCTTTGTTCCTTTGTTTTTTTTTTTTTTTTTTCTTGTTTTGGTGAGTGTTCTTTGGGTGGCAGCACCGCCCACAGTGGAAGCCTTAGAGCCCACACGCGCAGTGCCTTGAAAGATATTGTCCCTGGTTGAGTTTGAAAAAAAAAAAAAAACAATTGCGCGTTCCGGCGAAGGTTCTTGTTTTCTTTTTCAGTAGTATTTCAACTTGGTTTTGGTGTCTCCGGCATGTTCTGCTCATATTCTGCAAGTTCTTTCGAGACTCATTGGTTGATAACGTGAAATGTGATCGTTGTTAGTTGTTGAGATCCGACCAGCCTTAGTGTTTTGTGGTGAGATCCGATCGGCCTTGGTATTTTGCAGTGAGATCCAATCTACCCTTAGTGTTTTGCAGCGAGATCCAACCGGCCTTGGTGTTTTGCGATGGGTTCCGACCGATCTTTGTTGTTTTCCTATGAGATCCTATCAACCATGGTGTATTTCGGTGAGATCCGACCACATGATGCAGTTTTCAACGAGTTTTCGACCGGCGTTAAAGTTATAGCAAATTTTCTTGTTATTTTTATGGGTCTTTGTATTTTGTGCACCAAGTTGTTCTAGCTTAAGGGAAAGTGTTGGAGTATGTTTTTATATGTATTTTTCTTTTGCTTGTTTCTTCCAAGTTGGATTTATATGATCCAGCTTGAGTAGTAGTGTTAGAAGAGTTATTAGGTCTAGTAAGTCATGGGTTTAAGGGTAGTTTGGTCATTGTGATAATATGCTAATCCTATACAGGGGAAGAGGGAGCGTCGAGGGTGGGCATTTGCATCCCCCTTGCCCCCTGTCAACTCCTAAAAATTCTCCTTACCTTTGGTAGAATTTTTTTCTATGCCATGGTTATGCCCCCTTTCAGCAACTCTGGAGGGCATGTTTTTAGGAATACCTGATTTTTTTTATTTGTCACTATAAGAAGTTGAAACTTTCATAAGAACAAAAGGTTGAAGATGATATACAGTTAATTTTATGTTTTCTTTTAAAACGCATCGTTTCACTAAAAAAAGTTTCACGCTAGCTGTTTCTTTTTTCCAATATTTTATTGAAGTATGGAACAAGCAAAATACAGCACATTACGTTTAAAGTTTTTTTTTTTAAAAAAAAAAAAATAAAAAAAAAAAAAAATTAATTAATAACATCTCAAAAAGAAATAACAAATAACAAAAAAAAAAAGCTAATTTATCACATCTCAATTTCTAAGCATAAAAATAAACAAAATGTATTTTTAAAGCAACACGCTTTCCTTTTTTTTTTTTTTTTTTTTTTAAGTTAAAATGCTGAATAAAAGTCAAAGACACACTTTCACCTCACGTGAGACATCAATTTTAGAGCCATGTGCCAATCAAATCCAAAAAGCAATTGTGGAATCTCTCTTGCTTTGATTTTGTTTTCTATCATGTGTGTGAAATTTGCAAAATCAGATATACATCTTACAAAAATTTGCTACGACATTTTCTTCTTAAAGACTTTATTAAAGTTCTACTATTCCTTTCGAGTAATGCTACAAGTTCTTCTTGTATCCCTTTAAAGATGATGTGGCACTTAAAATCATCATTGGACTTGTGATTGATCATTATTAAATTTTGATCAAATGATCATTTTAAAAGCCACCTTATTTTTTTAGGGATACAAGAGGGACTTCTAAAATTACTTATTCATTTCTCTATTCAACAATTGACACTTTATGCTTCAAGAGTTCCAGTTCCAGACTATATTCCTTAAATTTGTTCCTTTCTACTTTCAAACTTCAAGCATGCAAGCCTTCAACTAGTCCATTCAGCTTTCTCTTATAAAAATCGAGGTTTGTAATTAAATTTTTATATTTATATTTATATTGTTCTTTTAAATTAATTGTTTTAATATTTATATTGCTATTCTTGATAATTGTTTTTGTATTTAATTGTTTATGAATATATATAGTTTTTGTTTCATATTTTAATTGTATAACGTTAGTCGTGACAAAATCAATTGTAAGTTATATTTATATGTTTTAGAACGTAATGAAATTTTGTTGAATTATTTCCTTATTCTGTTAGTTATATTTTTTTTAATACTCTTAATTATTTTTTGTTCAACTTTTTTTCTTTTTTTTTTTTTTTATTCATCAAAAAATTTTGCCCCTGTATAGACATCCTGGCTCTGCCACTAATCCTATATATTAGGATGTTTGTATTAGGTTAAATAATAGGCTAAATAATACAATCAACCTCCTCTTCTCTCACTAATCTTCTTACTACAAAACTATTAACAAGCTCGAAGATAGAAATAGCCATCTTTTGCATACATATTGTTCGACATTATTGCACGGCAAAAGGCAACAATCAAGCCAAAAACAAAAAGGCATTACTTCTAATATGAGACTCCCATAATCTGCACTAATAGGCCTCTTAGGACATGAAAAATTTAAATGTCCCTTTCGGCATTCAAGACTGCAAAATGGTGAATCAAGGGAAAACCCAAAGATCAAACAATAAACAACCCAAAGATCAAACAAAAACCCAAAATCAAAGACACAATATGCAAAATTAACCGAGAAAAATAAAACAAGAAAATCAAGAAAAAACCCAAAGATCCAACAGACAAAAATGGAATTTACCAGAACCCTAGAAAACAATCACTACTCCTCCGCAAAACCAATCAAAAAAACCAACCCACAAGAGAGGGCAATTTTTTTTTTTTCAAAGAAAGGAAACGAAAATGTACCTTAACCTCGTAGTGGTGGTCTCTGAAGAAATGACGGTGAAAGAAAACCTTTGTTGGTGAGAGCAGAGATCGGAGAGTGAGAGATTGTAAATTCAGAGTACTGGTGAGTTCGAAAAATGCTTTTTGGAGAAAACAGACAAGTATTTTTTCTCCAAGAAAACCAAGAAAGGAAACCAAAAACCAGAGTAAGCGCAATGAGAGAGAGAGAGAGGGCTCCCACTCCATTTATAAAAGGAACCAGCTTTGGGCGCCAAAGTACTGCAAACTAAAACTGACTCTTATGTCTTGATATTTTGCTGATATCTTCATTTATGCCACTCAACACAAAATTTGTACATAAAGTAGACGTCTAGTGTCTGCTGTGTTATTACGGATTGAATTATCTTAAACTTGCAAAAAATTTGAGGTCGTACAACATGACCTGTTTCTTTTTAGTTATTCAATTGTTTCTTTATGTTCTCTCTGGATTTGGTCCTGCAATTTCTTATTGTTTGAAAAGTGTGTGGATATATATATATATATATAAGACCAATAAGGGAAGAGATAAAACTTCGTTTCTTATCCACTATAAACATAGAATCAACAATAAAGAATATATATCCTCAAATTTAAACAAAATTTGTATACACTCAAATCCAAAATATGATAATCCCAAGTCAATAGTATCCCCAGCTGTTCCTCATTTGATTTTGCAACTGTGTAATATCTTATGGCTTCCCCCATTGGTCGATATCTAGAAACCCCAATTGATCAGCATCAAATGGTAATTGGGATTCCATGTCGCTAAGGGAATTATCGTCGAAAAGCTCTGGAAAGTCATCCAAGTTAAGCAATTCATCCATGGGGACTATGAAATGACCTGTTTGTTGCTCATGTTGAGCATTTGGAGGAACATGGGTGATGTCCTCAGCTGCAAAGATCTCAATGTGGTTTGATGTAGTTGTAGAATCATCTCTCAGTTTACTTTCCCCATCCATATTCATCACATTGGGAGAAACATGTGTGATGTCCTCAACTGCAAATGTAGGCCTTGCAGCTTCATTGTAAGCAAACGCAACGTTTTCCCCATCCTCATTCATCAAGTTTGAGGAAACAGATGTGATATCCTCAACTGCAAAGACCCCGGAGTAGTTTGATGTCGCCGTTGAGTCCAACCTTGCCGCTGCCGGAGTTTCTCCCAGAGAAATGCTCGATGAATTTGTTACAGTAGTTGAAAAAGAATTTGGGAAGTTGAGGCGAGCATAAGAGCTGTACATAGCCCTCGCAGCTATATCATAAGCAATGGCAGCTTCCATAGCATTTGCAAAGGTACCAAGCCAGTGCCGCTTTCCCCCACTCGGCTCCCGAATTTCTGCAACCCATTTGCCCCAAGTCCTCTGCCGGACTCCTCGATAGTTACATTGTGAGTTCTGAGGCCCTCCCTTACCTCGCATGCATCCTTTCTTTGACCCAATGGCTTGAATTTTACAAATTGGTTTAGAGTCAAGGTGGGCCTGATTCTCCTTCCATTGGGCAAGAGTCTCATCAAACCTTGACTTCCTCTTCCTGGAAAAACAAAACAACAATTTTAGCTCACAAGTAAGCTTGTATAAATCATGATACGAGAGATTTTTAATTTTAATTTTAATTTTTTTGACATGTCCGCTCAAGAGGGGGGAGAAAGATTCGAACTAGTGATCTCCCCTTCATTAGGCGTGATTCTAACCGATTGAGCTACCTCTCTTGGGGTCAATTTTTAAAATTTTCAAAGAAATCATAAAGAAGGGAAAAGAAAAGGTATCTCATGGTGAGGGAGGGGATGGCCCGTACTGACCATGGTCCTCTCTCCTTTTAAAAAAAAATTATTTACTATAATATATCAATTGTTAAATTTATATATTTGGCTTAAAAATAATTAGGCTTCACCCTACTCATAAGAAAAAAAAACAAAACTTGGCCTTTGACCCTATTATATCAATTGTTCTATGATAACAAAAAATTATTTTATACACAAATTTTAAACAACAACAAATATTTCATTAGCAACAATCAAAATATGTTATTAAAAAAAAAAAAAAATAGGCACGAGCAATAGGGTCGTGAAAAAGTTCTTAATGTACAGCAGAATGTCGATTTCCTTTATGATAGATGCCTGAGTTAAAAATTAAAAAATAATTATTTTGTTTTTCTTTTAATACTCACTGAGTGCTAATTTTTATTTATTTATTAAAGTTTTTTTTTTTTATCTGTAATTTCTCTATCTTAATATATTTCTCATTAATGATTTTAGGGTTTTTATGAGATTAATCCTGAGTCGACCCATGAATATAGATAACCCCTCATGTTTTTTTTTTTAAATATTAATGTAATTAAAAAGTCATATCTTAAAAATAAAATAAAAAAAATATTGACTAAATTCATACTAATACAATAATTATTAATTAAGAACCTAGAGATTTAGTTTCAATATTGTATATTATAAGTCCATATATGTTATAAATTATAATTATACATATATAATACCAATTTTTTATTATAATATATTTTAACCATGTTTTGATCAATAATAACAAATTTTTGAACCATTATTCTATATAATAAATTAATGTAAATTTGGGGTCAAATATTTTAGATTTTTCAATATGAGCTCCTTCCGGAACAATTTGGCTCAATGTGGTATATTTATATATAAAGGCTCAAAACTAAAATTTCTACCAAGGCGGTTGGTTATATGTTTACTAAGAGCATTAGCAACAACTTCCCAACTATTTTCACTCAATTTAGGGAATAAAACTAATTTTTGATTCCCTAAAAAAAAAAAAAAAAAAATTCACTGTAGATTTCCTTATTTTTCCCTATATGAATTAAATACTATTTCTTTTTATCATTGCAACCAATGAGAGAAGAGAGAGAATTGTTGCGACATGTGAAGGAGAGAGGAGAGAAAATCAATTTTTTTATAATTTAATAATGCATTGGACATCTATAGTGTTTCCCAATGCATTGGGAAACACTGTAGATGCCCTTTGATGTTAGTTATATTTAGGGCTTCTGATGTGAGTATTTTTTTGTGGTTTTTTTTAGAGATTTCCTAAACATAAGAAGAGAATGGGCCATAGGGAGTCTACTGCTAGAGCTCTAACCGCTGGCTAACTGCTAACTGCCTAGTGGATGCGGTTACTGAAATTTAGAAATTGTTACAATTAGCGGTTATTGCCAAATATAATAACCTCATTTTCACCCTTGCAGGGTGCATGCATGGGCCAATAACAACTAACTATAACCGTCTTTTCACCCAGGTGCCTTGCAGCCATCCCGTAGGGGGTTACGGGCGGCTGCAAGGCACCCCTAACCCATGGGCAGAGCCACCCATGATGTTACCAATTCACATAAAAGTTTCCTGCTCGTAGTCTCGGTCTCTGAATACACAGTTTTTTTTAAAAAAAAAAAAAACAAGAAACAGAGTACGCGGTGAGAAGAATCAAGGAAAAACTCAAAGATTCAAGAAATAAAAATAGAATTTCCCAGATCCCCATAAAAACAACAAAAATATCATTCAAAGAAGCACAAGTACTCCTCCGCCGCAAAACCTCAGAAAAAATGAACCCACGACAACAAAGAAAACACAAAAGAAAGGAAAAAGAACAGGTACCTCGTAGTCGTAGACGTAGTCGTGGTCTCTGAAGACATGGCAGTGGAATACAACTTTTGTTGGTGAGAGCAGAGAGTCAAATTGTGAGTTCGGAGAAGGCTTCTGGGAAAAAGCCAAGAAACAGAGTGAGCAATGAACCAAAAAGAGAGGGAGAGAGGTTCCTTATATAAGCAAGTCTCCAGATATTACACATGAAGTGGCGCTTTTCTATTCGCCATATGGCCATTTGAAGTGGAACCCTCTTTATCTGTTTTCTTTCTTTCTTTTTTTCTAATTTATCTGTTTTCTTTCGTTCTTTATCTGTTTTCTTTCTTTCTTTTTTCTAATTTATCTGTTTTCTGTCTTTCCATGTAGCTTAATTAACGGATTAAGCACACTAATTAATACTGCAATAGACTTTGTAGATAGTACACATGACATGGCGCTTTTCTATTCGCCACGTGGCCCTTGGAAGTTGGAACCTCTTTATCTGTTTTTTTTTTTTTTTTAATTTATCTGTTTTCTTTCTTTCTTATGTAGCTTAATTAACGGATTAAGCACACTAATTAATACTGCAATAGACTTTGTAGATATTTAATTTTATGAATAAATATAAATAAGTTTAAATTTGTACGCAAAACATAAATTAGCAACATTATAATTTCATGAATAAAAATAAATAAGTTTAATTTTGTATGCGAAACATAGATTAACAACATATAATGTTAAAACCCGGTTTGGTTTAGCGCGAAAAACTTAACATGAAATTTGCGGGTTAAGGTTGAGGAGGAGTCTAACTCATTTAATTAAATGGGCTAAGTTTGGGTTTACTTATCTAATCTTATACTCATACTTCAAGACGACTCGAACCCGACATGCTACAATTAAGATTGAATTTTTTTGACATGTCCTATAAACCCATCACAAACCAAACATAAAATTAGTGGGTTAGAGTTGAAAAGTTAAACCTATTTAATTTTACACCTACACATCAACACGCAATATGAAGGAAGTTTCCAAAAGTATTGTTAACATACTTGGGACAAATTATCACATAATCATGGGAAAGACAATTCGTGAGGGTTGGGAATACTGTTAATCAAGGGTATAAAATTTGTATTAATTTGAAATTATAAAACTAGAAAACTTTTGAATTCAAAAGAGAAATTATTTTTAAAGATGATTTTATAGACAAATAACTTTTGTATACAATTATGACTTATGATTTAGTATGAAATTAAGTTTAAGACTTATCCATTTTTATTTTACATAAGCGTACGCATGCACAGACGTAGAGGGACTATATGTATCTAATGTATTTATTGATTTGCATAGGTACGGATTCTCCACTCAAAAAACTTCCTTGATGGAGCTTGTCAACTAGGCCACCACTGCTCGATTATTCACTCTAGGGATAAATACAAGATTCGTTCTTGTGGTTGGTTTCAATTACAAATCACTGCATGTGGTATAAAAAATAATTTAAGTTCTTGTAGTTGACATAAATTATAAATCACTCCCTATAGTATAAAAAATAATTTATAGGTCCTCATGGTAGGCCAAAATAACAGTTTACTCCTTAAAATCAATTTTCGTTAAGTAACTTAACAGAATCCGTTACTTTCTATTCTCTTCTATCCCCAAAATCAAAGAGATAATATGTAAAATTAATTGAGAAAAATCAAACAAGAAAATCAACAAAAAAACCCAAAGATCCAACAGACGAAAATGGAATTTACCAGAACCCCAGAAAACAATCACCACTCCTCCGCTAAACCAATAAAAAAAAACCAACCCACAAGAGAGAGCAATTTTTTTTTGATTTCAAAGAAAGGAAAGGAAAATGTACCTTAACCTCGTAGTGGTGGTCTCTGTAGACATGACGGTGAAAGAAAACCTTTGTTGGTGAGAGCAGAGATCGGAGAGTGAGAGATTGCAAATTCAGAGTACTGGTGAGTTTGAAAAATGTTTTTTGGAGAAAACAGAGCAAGTGTTTTTTCTCCAAGAAAACCAAGAAAAGAAACTAAAAACCAGAGTAAGCGCAGAGAGAGAGAGAGAGAGAGAGAGGGCTCCCGCTCCATTTATAAATGGAACCAGCTGTGGGCGCCAAAGTACTTCAAACTAAAATTGACTCTTATGTCTTGATATTTTGCTAATATCTTCATTTATGCCACTCAACACAAAATTTGTACATAAAGCAGACGTCTAGTGTCTTCTGTGTTATTACGGATCGAATTATCTTAAACTTGCAAAAAATTTGAGGTCGTACAACATGCCCTGTGTCTTTTTAGTTATTCAATTGTTTCTTTCTGTTCTCTCTGGATTTGGTCCTGCAATTTCATATTGTTTGAAAAGTGTGTGGATATATATATATAAGACCAATATGGGAAGAGATAAAACTTCGTTTATTATCCACTATAAACATAGAATCAACAATAAAGAATATATATCCTCAAATTTAAACAAAATTTGTATACACTCAAATCCAAAATATGATAATCCCAAGTCAATAATATCCCCAGCTGTTCCTCATTTGATTTTGCAACTGTGTAATATCTTATGGCTTCCCCCATTGGTCGATATCTAGAAACCCCAATTGATCAGCATCAAATGGTAATTGGGATTCCATGTCGCTAAGGGAATTATCGTCGAAAAGCTCTGGAAAGTCATCCAAGTTAAGCAATTCATCCATGGGGACTATGAAATGACCTGTTTGTTGCTCATGTTGAGCATTTGGAGGAACATGGGTGATGTCCTCAGCTGCAAAGATCTCAATGTGGTTTGATGTAGTTGTAGAATCAGCTCTCAGTTTACTTTCCCCATCCATATTCATCACATTGGGAGAAACATGTGTGATGTCCTCAACTGCAAATGTAGGCCTTGCAGCTTCATTGTAAGCAAATGCAACGTTTTCCCCATCCTCATTCATCAAGTTTGAGGAAACAGATGTGATATCCTCAACTGCAAAGACCCCGGAGTAGTTTGATGTCGCCGTTGAGTCCAACCCTGCCGCTGCCGGAGTTTCTCCCAGAGAAATGCTCGATGAATTTGTTACAGTAGTTGAAAAAGAATTTGGGAAGTTGAGGCGAGCATAAGAGCTGTACATAGCCCTCGCAGCTATATCATAAGCAATGGCAGCTTCGATAGCATTTGCAAAGGTACCAAGCCAGTGCCGCTTTCCCCCACTCGGCTCCCGAATTTCTGCAACCCATTTGCCCCAAGTCCTCTGCCGGACTCCTCGGTAGTTACATTGTGAGTTCTGAGGCCCTCCCTTACCTCGCATGCATCCTTTCTTTGACCCAATGGCTTGAATTTTACAAATTGGTTTAGAGTCAAGGTGGGCCTGATTCTCCTTCCATTGGGCAAGAGTCTCATCAACCCTTGACTTCCTCTTCCTGGAAAAACAAAACAACAATTTTAGCTCACAAGTAAGCTTGTGTAAATCATGACACAAGAGATTTTTAATTTTAATTTTAATTTTTTTGACATGTCCGCACAAGAAGGGGGAGAAAGATTCGAACTAGTGATCTCCCCTTCATTAGGCATGATTCTAACCGATTGAGCTACCTCTCTTGGACGATTTTTAAAATTTTCAAAGAAATCATAAAGAAGGGAAAAGAAAAGGTATCTCATGGTGAGGGAGGGGATGGCCCGTACTGACCATGGTCCTCTCTCTTTTTAAAAAAAAACTATTTACTATAATATATCAATTGTTAAATTTATATATTTGGCTTAAAAATAATTAGGCTTCACCCTACTCATAAGAAAAAAAACAAAACTTGGCCTTTGACCCTATATATCAATTGTTCTATGATAACAAAAAATCATTTTATATACAAATTTTAAACAACAACAAATATTTCATTAGCAACAATCAAAATATGTTATTAAAAAAAAAAAAAATTAGGCACGAGCAATAGGGTCGTAAAAAAGTTCTTAACATACAGCAGAATGCCGATTACCTTTATGATAGATGCCTGAGATAAAAATTAAAAAATAATTATTTTGTTTTTCTTTTAATACTCACTGAGTGCTAATTTTTATTTATTTATTAAAGTTTTTTTTTTTATGTGTAATTTCTCTATCTTAATATATTTCTCATTAATGATTTTAGGGTATTTATGAGAATAATCCTGAGTCGACCCATGAATATAGATAACTCCTCATGTTTTTTTTTTAATATTAATTTAATTAAAAAGTCCTATCTTAAAAAAAAAAATATTGACTAAATTCAGACTAATACAATAATTATTAATTAAGTACCTAGAGACTTAGTTTCAATGTATGTTATAAGTCCATATATGTTATAAATTATAATTATACATATATAATACCAAATTTTTATTATAATATACTTTAACCATTTTATGATCAATAATAACAAATTTTTGAACCATTATTCTATATCATAAATTAATGTAAATTTGGGATCAAATATTTTAGATTTTTCAATATGAGCACCTTTTGGAACAATTTGGCTCAGTGTGGTATATTTATATATAAAGGCTCAAAACTAAAATTTCTCCCAAGGCGGTCAGTTATATGTTTACTAAGAGTATTAGCAACACCTTCCCAACTATTTTCACTCAATTTAGGGAATAATACTAACTTTTGATTCCTTATAAAAAAAACTTCACAATAGATTCCCTTATTTTTCCCTATATGAATTAAATACTATTTCTTTTTATCATTACAAAGAGAGAATTGTTGGGACATGTGAAGGAGAGAGGAGAGAAAATCAGTTTTTTATAATTTAATAATGCATTGGACATTTGCAGTGTTTCTCATGCATTGGGAAACACTGTAGATGCTCTTTGATGTTGGTTATATTTAGGGCTTCTGATGTGGGTGCTTTTTTGTGGTTTTTTTTTAGATTTTTCCTAAACATAAGGAAGGGAAGGGGCTATAGGGAGTCTACTGCTAGAGCTCTAACCGCTGGCTAACTGCTAACCGCCTAGTGGATGCGGTTAGTGAAATTTAGAAGTGGTTACGATTGGCGGTTATTGCCAAATATAGTAACCTCATTTTCACCCATGCGGGGTGCATGCAGGGGCCAATAACTATTAACTGTAACCGTCTTTTCACCCAGGTGCTTTGCAGCCATCCCGTAGGGGGTTACGGGCGGCTGCAAGGCACCCCTAACCCCATGGGCAGTGCCACCCATGATGTTACCACTTCACATAAAAGTTTCCTGCTCGTAGTCTCGGTCTCCGAAGACACAGTTTAAAAAAAAAAACAAGAAACAGAGTACGCAGTGAGAAGAATCAAGGAAAAACACAGAGATTCAAGAAATAAAACTATAATTTCCCAGATCCCCATAAAATCAACAACAAAAATATCATTCAAAGAAGCACAACTCCTCCGCCGCAAAACCTCAGAAAAAATGAACCCACGACAACAAAGAAAACACAAAAGAATGGAAAAAGAACAGGTACCTCGTAGTCGTAGACGTAGTCGTGGTCTCTGAAGACATGGCAGTGGAATACAACTTTTGTTGGTGAGAGCAGAGAGTCAAATTGTGAGTTCGGAGAAGGCTTCTTGGAAAAAGCCAAGAAACAGAGTGAGCAATGAACCAAAAAGAGAGGGAGAGAGGTTCCTTATATAAGCAAGTCTCCAGATATTACACATGAAGTGGCGCTTTTCTATTCGCCATATGGCCATTTGAAGTGGAACCCTCTTTATCTGTTTTCTTTCTTTCTTTTTTCTAATTTATCTGTTTTCTTTCTTTCTTTATCTGTTTTCTTTCTTTCTTTTTTCTAATTTATCTGTTTTCTGTCTTTCCATGTAGCTTAATTAACGGATTAAGCACGCTAATTAATACTGCAATAGATTTTGTAGATAGTACACATGACATGGCGCTTTTCTATTCGCCACGTGGCCCTTGGAAGTTGGAACCTCTTTATCTGTTTTTTTTTTTTAAAAAAAAAAAAAATTTATCTGTTTTCTTTCTTTCTTATGTAGCTTAATTACCGGATTAAGCACACTAATTAATACTGCAATAGACTTTGTAGATATTTAATTTCATGAATAAATATAAATAAGTTTAATTTTGTATGCACCACATAAATTAGCAACATGATAATTTTATGAATAAAAATAAATAAGTTTAATTTTGTATGCGAAACATAGATTAACAACATATAATGTTAAAACCTGGTTCGGTTTAGTGCGAAAAACTTAACATAAAATTTGCGGGTTAGGGTTGAGGAGGAGTCTAACTCATTTAATTAAATGGGCTAAGTTTGGGTTTACTTATCTAATCTTATACTCATACTTCAAGACGACTTGAACCCGACATGCTACAATTAAGATTGAATTTTTTTGACATGTCCTATAAACCCATCACAAACCAAACATAAAATTAGTGGGTTAGAGTTGAAAAGTTAAACCTATTTAATTTTACACCTACACATCAACACGCAATATGAAGGAAGTTTCCAGAAGTATTGTTAACATACTTGGGACAAATTATCACATAATCGTGGGAAAGACAATTCGTGAGGGTTGGGAATACTGTTAATCAAGGGTATAAAATTTGTATTAATTTGAAATTGTAAAACTAGAAAACTTTTGAATTCAAAAGAGAAATTATTTTTAAAGATGATTTTATAGACATATAACTTTTGTATACAATTATGACTTATGATTTAGTTTGAAATTAAGTTTAAGACTTATCCATTTTTATTTTACATAAGCGTACGCATGCACAGACGTAGAGGGACTATATGTATCTAATGTATTTATTGATTTGCATAGGTACGGATTCTCCACTCAAAAAACTTCCTTGATGGAGCTTGTCAACTAGGCCACCACTGCTCGATTATTCACTCTAGGGATAAATACAAAATTGGTTCTTGTGGTTGGTTTAAATTACAAATATCTGCATGAGGTATAAAAAATAATTTATAAGTTCTTGTAGTTGGCATAAATTACAAATCACTCCCTATAGTATAAAAAATAATTTATAGGTCCTCATGGCAGGCCAAAATAATATTTTACTCCATAAAATCAATTTTCGTTAAGTAACTTAACAGAATCCGTTACTTTCTCACGTCATACGGTTACTGTAAATTAACATAATCTCTTCTATCCCCAAAATCAAAGAGACAATATGTAAAATTAACTGAAAAAAATCAAACAAGAAAATCAACAAAAAAAACCCAAAGATCCAACAGACGAAAATGGAATTTACCAAAACCCCAGAAAACAATCACTACTCCTCCGCTAAACCAATCAAAAAAAAACCAACCCACAAGAGAGGGCAATTTTTTTTTTTTTTCAAAGAAAGGAAAGGAAAATGTACCTTAACCTCGTAGCGGTGGTCTCTGAAGAAATGACGGTGAAAGAAAACCTTTGTTGGTGAGAGCAGAGATTGAAGAGTGAGAGATTGCAAATTCAGAGTACTGGTGAGTTCGAAAAATGCTTTTTGGAGAAAACAGAGCAAGTGTTTTTTCTCCAAGAAAACCAAGAAAAGAAACTAAAAACCAGAGTAAGCGCAGAGAGAGAGAGAGAGAGAGAGAGAGGGCTCCCGCTCCATTTATAAATGGAACCAGCTGCGGGCGCCAAAGTACTTCAAACTAAAATTGACTCTTATGTCTTGATATTTTGCTGATATCTTCATTTATGCCACTCAACACAAAATTTGTACATAAAGCAGACATCTAGTGTCTTCTGTGTTATTACGGATTGAATTATCTTAAACTTGCAAAAAATTTGAGGTCGTACAACATGTCCTGTTTCTTTTTAGTTATTCAATTGTTTCTTTCTGTTCTCTCTGGATTTGGTCCTGCAATTTCATATTGTTTGAAAAGTGTGTGGATATATATATATATATATATATATATATATAAGATCAATAAGGGAAGAGATAAAACTTCGTTTATTATCCACTATAAACATAGAATCAACAATAAAGAATATATATCCTCAAATTTAAACAAAATTTGTATACACTCAAATCCAAAATATGATAATCCCAAGTCAATAGTATCCCCAGCTGTTCCGCATTTGATTTTGCAACTGTGTAATATCTTATGGCTTCCCCCATTGGTCGATATCTAGAAACCCCAATTGATCAGCATCAAATGGTAATTGGGATTCCATGTCGCTAAGGGAATTATCGTCGAAAAGCTCTGGAAAGTCATCCAAGTTAAGCAATTCATCCATGGGGACTATGAAATGACCTGTTTGTTGCTCATGTTGAGCATTTGGAGGAACATGGGTGATGTCCTCAGCTGCAAAGATCTCAATGTGGTCAGCTCTCAATTTACTTTCCCCATCCATATTCATCACATTGGGAGAAACATGTGTGATGTCCTCAACTGCAAATGTAGGCCTTGCAGCTTCATTGTAAGCAAATGCAACGTTTTCCCCATCCTCATTCATCAAGTTTGAGGAAACAGATGTGATATCCTCAACTGCAAAGACCCCGGAGTAGTTTGATGTCGCCGTTGAGTGCAACCCTGCCGCTGCCGGAGTTTCTCCCAGAGAAATGCTCGATGAATTTGTTACAGTAGTTGAAAAAGAATTTGGAAAGTTGAGGCGAGCATAAGAGCTGTACATAGCCCTCGCAGCTATATCATAAGCAATGGCAGCTTCCATAGCATTTGCAAAGGTACCAAGCCAGTGCCGCTTTCCCCCACTCGGCTCCCGAATTTCTGCAACCCATTTGCCCCAAGTCCTCTGCCGGACTCCTCGATAGTTACATTGTGAGTTCTGAGGCCCTCCCTTACCTCGCATGCATCCTTTCTTTGACCCAATGGCTTGAATTTTACAAATTGGTTTAGAGTCAAGGTGGGCCTGATTCTCCTTCCATTGGGCAAGAGTCTCATCAACCCTTGACTTCCTCTTCCTGGAAAAACAAAACAACAATTTTAGCTCACAAGTAAGCTTGTGTAAATCATGACACAAGAGATTTTTAATTTTAATTTTAATTTTTTTGACATGTCCGCACAAGAAGGGGGAGAAAGATTCGAACTAGTGATCTCCCCTTCATTAGGCATGATTCTAACCGATTGAGCTACCTCTCTTGGGGACGATTTTTAAAATTTTCAAAGAAATCATAAAGAAGGGAAAAGAAAAGGTATCTCATGGTGAGGGAGGGGATGGCCGGTACTGACCATGGTCCTCTCTCTTTTTTAAAAGAATTTATTTACTATAATATATCAATTGTTAAATTTATATATTTGGCTTAAAAATAATTAGGCTTCACCCTACTCATAAGAAAAAAAACAAAACTTGGCCTTTGACCCTATTATATCAATTGTTCTATGATAAAAAAAAATCATTTTATACAGAAATTTTAAACAACAACAAATATTTCATTAGCAACAATCAAAATATGTTATTAAAAAAAAAAAATTAGGCACGAGCAATAGGGTCGTAAAAAAGTTCTTAACGTACAGCAGAATGTCGATTTCCTTTATGATAGATGCCTGAGTTAAAAATTAAAAAACAATTATTTTGTTTTTCTTTTAATACTCACTGAGTGCTAATTTTAATTTATTTCTTAATTTTTTTTTATGTGTAATTTCTCTATCTTAATATATTTCTCATTAATGATTTTAGGGTATTTATGAGATTAATCCTGAGTCGACCCACGAATATAGATAACTCCTCATGTTTTTTTTTTTTTTTAATATTAATTTAATTAAAAAGACCTATCTTAAAAAAAAAAATATTGACTAAATTCAGACTAATACAATAATTATTAATTAAGTACCTAGAGACTTAGTTTCAATGTATGTTATAAGTCCATATATGTTATAAATTATAATTATACATATATAATACCAATTTTTTATTATAATATACTTTAACCATTTTATGATCAATAATAACAAATTTTTGAACCATTATTCTATATCATAAATTAATGTAAATTTGGGATCTAATATTTTAGATTTTTTCAATATGAGCACCTTTTGGAACAATTTGGCTCAGTGTGGTATATTTATATATAAAGCCTCAAAACTAAAATTTCTCCCAAGGCGGTCAGTTATATGTTTACTAAGAGTATTAGCAACATCTTCCCAACTATTTTCACTCAATTTAGGGAATAAAACTAATTTTTGATTCCCTATAAAAAAAAACTTCACAATAGATTCCCTTATTTTTCCCTATATGAATTAAATACTATTTTTTTTTATCATTGCAACCAATGAGAGAGGAGGGAGAATTGTTGGGACATGTGAAGGAGAGAGGAGAGAAAATCAGTTTTTTATAATTTAATAATGCATGGGACATTTACAGTGTTTCTCATGCATTGGGAAACACTGTAGATACCCTTTGATGTTGGTTATATTTAGGGCTTCTGATGTGGGTGCTTTTTTGTGGTTTTTTTTTAGATTTTTCCTAAACGTAAGAAAGGGAAGGGGCTATAGGGAGTCTACTGCTAGAGCTCTAACCGCTGGCTAACTGCTAACCGCCTAGTGGATGCGGTTAGTGAAATTTAGAAGTGGTTACGATTGGCGGTTATTGCCAAATATAGTAACCTCATTTTCACCCATGCGGGGTGCATGCAGGGGCCAATAACTATTAACTGTAACCGTCTTTTCACCCAGGTGCCTTGCAGCCATCCCGTAGGGGGTTACGGGCGGCTGCAAGGCACCCCTAACCCCATGGGCAGTGCCACCCATGATGTTACCACTTCACATAAAAGTTTCCTGCTCGTAGTCTCGGTCTCCGAAGACACAGTTTAAAAAAAAAAACAAGAAACAGAGTACGCAGTGAGAAGAATCAAGGAAAAACACAGAGATTCAAGAAATAAAACTATAATTTCCCAGATCCCCATAAAATCAACAACAAAAATATCATTCAAAGAAGCACAACTCCTCCGCCGCAAAACCTCAGAAAAAATGAACCCACGACAACAAAGAAAACACAAAAGAATGGAAAAAGAACAGGTACCTCGTAGTCGTAGACGTAGTCGTGGTCTCTGAAGACATGGCAGTGGAATACAACTTTTGTTGGTGAGAGCAGAGAGTCAAATTGTGAGTTCGGAGAAGGCTTCTTGGAAAAAGCCAAGAAACAGAGTGAGCAATGAACCAAAAAGGGAGGGAGAGAGGTTCCTTATATAAGCAAGTCTCCAGATATTACACATGAAGTGGCGCTTTTCTATTCGCCATATGGCCATTTGAAGTGGAACCCTCTTTATCTGTTTTCTTTCTTTCTTTTTTCTAATTTATCTGTTTTCTTTCTTTCTTTATCTGTTTTCTTTCTTTCTTTTTTCTAATTTATCTGTTTTCTGTCTTTCCATGTAGCTTAATTAACGGATTAAGCACGCTAATTAATACTGCAATAGACTTTGTAGATAGTACACATGACATGGCGCTTTTCTATTCGCCACGTGGCCCTTGGAAGTTGGAACCTCTCTATCTGTTTTTTTTTTTTTTTTTTAATTTATCTGTTTTCTTTCTTTCTTACGTAGCTTAATTAACGGATTAAGCACACTAATTAATACTGCAATAGACTTTGTAGATATTTAATTTTATGAATAAATATAAATAAGTTTAATTTTGTATGCAACACATAAATTAGCAACATGATAATTTTATGAATAAAAATAAATAAGTTTAATTTTGTATGCGAAACATAGATTAACAACATATAATGTTAAAATCTGGTTCGGTTTAGCGTGAAAAACTTAACATGAAATTTGCGGGTTAGGGTTGAGGAGGAGTCTAACTCATTGAATTAAATGGGCTAAGTTTGGGTTTACTTATTTAATTTTATACTCATCCTTCAAGACGACTTGAACCCGACACGCTACAATTAAGATTGAATTTTTTTGACATGTCCTATAAACCCATTACAAATCAAACATAAAATTAGTGGGTTAGAGTTGAAAAGTTAAACCTATTTAATTTTACACCTACATATCAACACACAATATGAAGGAAGTTTCCAGAAGTATTGTTAACATACTTGGGACAAATTATCACATAATCGTGGGAAAGATAATTCGTGAGGGTTGGGAATACTGTAAATCAAGGGTATAAAAATTGTATTAATTTGAAATTGTAAAACTAGAAAACTTTTGAATTCAAAAGAGAAATTATTTTTAAAGATGATTTTATAAACGTATACTTTTGTATACAATTATGACTTATGATTTAGTATGAAATTAAGTTTAAGACTTGTTCGTTTTTATTTTACATAAACATACACATGCACAGACATAGAGGGACTATGTATCTAATGTATTTATTGATTTGCATAGGTACGGATTCTCCACGCAAAAAACTTTCTTGATGGAGCTTGTCAACTAGGCCACCATGGCCCGATTATTCATTCTAGGGATAAATACAAAATTGGTCTTTGTGGTTGGTCTAAATTACAAATCACTACATATAGTATAAAAAATAATTTATAAGTTCATGTAGTTGGCCTAAATTATAAATCACTCCCTGTGGTATAAAAAATAATTTATAGGTCTTCATGGTAGGCCAAAATAACAGTTTAATCCCCAAAATTAATTTTCGTTAAGTAACTTAACAGAATCCATTACTTTCTTACGTCATACGGCTACTGTAAATTAACATGATCTCTTCTATTCCCAAAATTTTACTCTGTGTGTAACCTACCATTATTTTCATATTCATCGCCACGATTTGAGAGCATTTTGTGAAGTGGCTGAGGGTGAGTTTTACATGAGGTAAAATTTTGGGAAAATAAGAAATCATATTAATTTATTGTAGCAGTATGACGTGGAGTGAGGGTTGATATATAATCTTAGTTGACAAAATGACAAATTTTGTAAAGTTCCTTAACAAAAATTGATTTCAATGAGTAAACTGTTATTTTGGTATACCTTGAGGACCTATAAATTATTTTTTATACTACATCGAGTAATTTGTAATTTAAGCCAACTATAAGAACCTATAAGTTATTTTTTATACCACATTGAGTGATTTGTAATTTAAGCAAACCACAAATTGATTCTATGAGTGGACGCAACGGAATGCTTGTTGAATGCAAATTTGATGTTCGAAATTAGGGTAAGGTTTAAGAAATCTAATTCCTTAAACCTAAATAGCTGCAGAAAATGTTAATCCCCCATAATTGGGCCCTGTGAGATAACACAATGTGTGCATGCTTTCTACCTTACTCGACTAGAGTGTTGGTGATTTGTATTTAAAAAATGCTGAAGCACATGTTAAAAAGACATGACAATTTATTAGACTGATTTGTAGTTTGCTACAAACCAGTTTGTATCTAATTTTTGTCTAAATTGAGCCTTCTATTGGGTATCAATCATCTGAGTATTATCCTATACAGGCCTCTTTATTTTTCTCATGTTTCTTCATTTTGCCAATGTCATCACTATTGAAGTCAACAATACTCATATGTCCAAAAAAAAAAAGGAAAAAGGTTTACTCACATGAAACTTATCCAAGTTTGAGATATTGGATTGAGTAGTAAAGATGCTTCTATAGTTTGTTTGGTATTTACAAAGAAAAAGAAAAAATAAATAACCCCAATCTTCAATGAGTAAATGGACCTTGAACAAAGCATCTATTGGTTTGCAGGTGTATTCTCAAAAAGAAAGACAAAAATAAAAATAAAAAATAAAAAATAAAAAAAGGGCCCAAACAATTCTATATAAGCAATTGAAGGAAGAGAACAGGCAAGAAAATCAATAAGGATGACAAATTGCATGACTTTGTAACTACATGTGCATGCATGCACATGAATTATCCATCAGATCCAGTAATTTTTCCATGCTTAAAATCAGATACTCTATCTGGGAGGCCTAAAGCTCTAACAAAATCTAAAGCAAAACCTCAGTTGAAGCACTCTAAAAAGAACCAAACAAGGGACATTAATTTGTCAACTAGAAGATGTTAACCTATCCCACTCCCATATAACGTTGTAATGACATGCTGAACCATCATCTTTTGGATGCACGTCTCCCTGCAGTGGGGACATTCTTCTGAAGACGGCAATCTGGGAAGCAAACCCTGGCTCCGAGTCAGCAGATCCACCGACCCCACTGAACTCGACACTGTAATTGTGCTTTGCAGCTAATTTGGTTGCCCAACTGTTGAATTGCTCTCTTGTCCACTCAAATTTGTGGTCATGGTTTCGAAATTTACAAGATTGTGACTGGGTTTTATCTTCAGGATCATCTTCTTGGCTTGGTAGATTAGCTTTTTGGAGTATCACATTGTATTCATAGTTTGGCGTCGAAACAATAAGGATCTTTGGAAGAAATGAACTCAACACCACGTCTCCAAACAGATATGCCTGATCTTCCTCCATATGCTCGATAACCTATAATATTTCTATAAACTCAGTTGTATGAAACTGAAGATTCTTAGTTTTTAATCAAAAAAATAGGATAGGATGAATACGTACATTTATCCATTGAAGCTACTTGCAGAAAATGTATGCTAAATGATTTCTTAAAGAATCTATCAATTTTATGCTTAAATAAAATCCAAATTCATATTAACAGTATAGCACCATATAGGGTTTATCTTCCAGAACACCAGAAGCACCCCTCAACACCTTCAACCATCTACACACTCCTGTCTTACTCCCAACTTTTCTACTAGTGCCACATCCATTTTGAAATTAGAATTTGCAGAAGTCACAAGTACTTTGCATTAACAGCAATATGCCATCTGTATGAAAAATACACCCACATGCAAACATGGGAAATGGAACAAGTAGAATTTTAATGCTACGTCAGTACAAGGTAAAACAACAGAACATAAAACAAAATTTTAATTGTTAAGCATAAATTCAAATGAAAAGATGATAATATCAACATAAATTCAAAACTTAAAACTGGAAATAAATTTTTTTTTAAAAAAAAAAAATGCTGCAAGCAATGCATTTTAGGTAACAATCAAGTGAATTGAGAAGGGTGATAGAATACCTCTAAGCAAGTGCCAATGTCGAATTCACATAATCGGGAATCAAAAATTGTGATGGAACCATCATAAAGAATTGCAGATTTGATGCCTGAAAATGGGGCATTGGCATCGGTATTCTTGCTTAGCTTTGAATGAAGTATCTGCAGTATTAACAATAATCAAGATGCTTAGATAAAGTCACTGTAAAGTAAAGAAACATCATAGTAGAAAGAAAATACAGAAATCATTATCCACACTAATAAAAAAGGATGAAAATAATTTCTACTTTAATGTATCTACCACACAATACACAATACACAATACACGTGCAGGAAATGTTTAAAAGTTAAAAGCAACCTTTAAACTGGTTACATTCACTGGGATGACAAGATTTCACACCCACAAACATAAAAAAGAATTCCTAAACAAGAGGCGAAGAGTTTTGCGTGACATGAAGCAAATCATTCTGGTAAGAGAAATCAAAAACTACCCATCTGTGCAGATTCCAGCATGCCTAATATATATTATTTTACTTCCCACAACTGATTAAATACATTAAACATGACATACAACAAGGACCACATCTTCTTCACAAGGATCCTAATGATTAGTCAGACCTATCAAAAATTGGAACCAGTACCCTTGAATATATTCGAAGTTTTTAGCAGAAAAACTTCCATTATGTAGTCCTCAAGGTAATAAGCCTAATATCTAACCAAGGAGTGAACATAAACAAAACTTTTAGGATATAATACAGAAAGTCTCCACTTGAAAAACTCAGCAGCAGTAAATGGTTCAGACCTTTGCAGCACGGCTTAGACTCTTTTGTGAAATATCAATGCCAACAACTTTTTCTAGAGAAGTCGGATGATTCAATAAAGCATCCAATAAACTTCCAGAACCACATCCAAAGTCAACCTGAAAAGAAAATAGAGATCAACTCAATTTAAAAAATCAACACTGAAAAATATTAGTGGAAAATGCTTGCATACCAAAGTAGTAGCATGAGATTGTCTGATGTGTTGCACTGCATATTCCACACGTTGCTTCGAAAGCGGAGGGCTAAAAAGAGCCTGCTCCATTCTTTCCTCTAGAGGTTCTGTAACTCGCAACAAAGTTATAGAATACTCTAAACAGCAGGATTCTGCAAATTAGAAAACAAAGAAGACTGCACACAGTTAGTTGAATCTCAGAATCGATACTTTCAGCAAAAGATATGTAAGAAGAACAACAAATATGACCCAATTACAGATTGCTAGCCAATTAAAACAATATATGTCAGTAGGTTCGGTCACAAGTTGCAACATAATACAAAATTTGTTATATTTTTTGATGTGTTTAATTATCCATTCAAGGTAACACATTTTCTGGAGGGAAAACTGTTGTTTCCAGCATTTTTAATCATGAATCTTTTTCTAACAATAACAAAGACTGTTGTTACTGACTCTTTATAGTAAAAAGGGAAGTACTCACCATATTATCCAATAACATGGAGTAATGAGAGAGAGTTCTTATTGAGAAATTTCTAAGATTTAACCTTGCTATACACAACTCAGTCAAATGATTTCTTTTTAAACTGATGTACATGTTTAACCGTGTCAACCAAACAATCACATGCCTTGAATGTAATGAACCATCTTTCAAAGTGGAGGAAACTGAGACACAATATCGAGATAAGATCTAGATTAGAACAGAAATTCATCAATTTCATAATGACGACAATCAAATTTAGTAGTCACAAGCTGCTCCATGAAATCATCTTCATAACATTTCTATGAAAGGAGATGGTAACTCACCTGAAGATAACAATGAAAAATTCCTTGCAGAATCAACTGCAGCAGCTAATATAAACTCTTTAGGGGCCAAATCTGTTTTGAAACAAGCAGATTGACCAACGGACAGTTGTGTCACAACTGCTTCAAGATGAGGAATCACTGCTCCAGCCCCTATCTCAAATTCAAATTCATCACTACTTTCAAGAATTTCTTTCGTATGTTCATCTTCTGTCACCAGAGATACAGAATAACTAATAAATAACAAGGACCCATTGGATGGGCAGACACCAGAATCTGGACCTTCAATGCTTAAAGAGAAAACCGCTTGTCCTGGCATAGTATTTAGCATACTCAAACTATTTGGTTCTAGAAATTTCACGCCTTGAGTCTCACTGTGGTAAACATTATGAATTGATCGACACAACGCAAACTCCTTAAAAAAGTTTTCATGACAAATCCGAATGTCGAGAATATTGGCAGTGCTGTTTAGCTTCTCTAAAGGCATGTCTATGTCCTTGAAATATGCATTTAACCACGAAAGAACTTTCAAAGAAGTATTCTGGATGGAATCATTTTGCTTCTTAAAAGAGTTTTTTGGGAAACACTCTATAATCAAATGGTGACACTTGGAAAAGATTTTTACTTCACATTGATAGGTGACAGCTGATTCAGCCGATTCGCAGGTACCAGTAGCAATAGCACCTCCATTTGCACATTCTATCTCCTCTTCAGTTGAATCTATACCTTGCAACTTCTTGTGTGACGTTGTTGACTCAGACAGTCCTTTTAAAGGAGTACTTACAACAGAGAAGTCAGGCTCAGATAGCCTATGTTGACGACAAAACATACACAGGATCTCTCTAGGGAGAGAACCCCTCCAGTTTGCTCTTGTAGTAAATACCAAAGGCAACTCTGCTGTAAGTACTGCCTCTCTGGACAACTTGTAAACTCCACTTGGTATCTTATTAATGAGCATCCTGTAAGCAATCTAAATGTAACTAATTTAAGGAATGGTGCATAATTACATGAAAATTCAGCACAAATACAGCAATTGCATATGCAAAACTTAAATACCACCATATTCTCTCGGACAAGATGTCCCAAAAATATGAAGAAAAAAGAAAGAACCCTCTAGAGGAATCGAAGAACAACTCAAACTCCTGGAGGGTTTCAAGAAAATGAAGATTTCCCCTACAATTTGTAATTTTCATTCTTTTATCACTAACCAAAAGTGGAGCAATTAAATGATTAATAGAATCATCATAATGCTAAATACCCTACCCAACCCAAAGGAAAGATTAGCAAAATGGAAACTCCAAAAAAGAAGAGCTAACTAATTATAATGAGGTAAGATATGACACAAGGTAGCATTGGACACACAAGTCACAATTTGTGTGTTGTGCACGTGTCATTATCTATTGACATGGTATGGGGGAGTGACCAAGGAATCAATTTGAAAATTTTCTTCAACCCATGCACCAACAAAGTACCTTTGAAAGATGATTTGTAGAACTCAAACTGAGTGCCATGCAATAGCGCAAGAATACTGAAGACATGCATATTCTTTACGATTTAGCAGCATTAATTATCAAACAATAAAGATCAAGTATCGTTATAGAGAAGACTGTAAGAATGGACATTGTGAAATAAACTCAATAAAATACATGAAGTTAGAGGAGACCTGTAATATGATTGCACAGTTACGTCTTCATAGAAAAGGTCTTTAGACTTCCACGTGTATCCAATTGATGCCAAAATTGCATCACCATATATACTTTGACCACAGAAATAACTTGCCCTTGCATTTAAGGATCCTTCAAAACGAAGAGCTTCGTTTACAATAAGAGGATCTGATGACATATCCAAAAGATATGACTGGTGGGCAGCAAAGTACAGTCTCGCCTCAGAAGACGCTTTACCAACAGTCCTGTTAAAAACAAGTACAAATCAGTACCAATAACAAAACTCAGACGTGGAAGCCACTTCATAAAATGAAAACTTCCATCCTCCTAGGCCCTGTCATTACATATCTTCCACCTACCTGGAGGCTAGAACACTAGTAGCATCTGTTAAACCAAGTTTTTTGGCAATAACATCCATGTAGTAGCCAGTTGAAGAAACATCTAGAGTCACAGGTTCAACAGTCTTCTCCAACGAACATGGAATACGTACGGCTTCAATCAAAGTGCTTAGTGGGGAGCCAGATGTTTGGCTAACTGATGACTCCATAATCTCAGGAGGGTATGGATCTTGCCTCCGAATCCAAAGCTGCTCTTCAGAAGAAGCAACAAGGCCAGATGATCTTGTAGCAGCCCTCATAATCAATGGTATAGCCAAGAATGGATTTGACTCCACCTTTGGATTAATGGATTTACAGAGATTGCTTAGCCTTGAATCAAAAATAGCCATGACAGGAACAGGAACCAAACCATAAAGATCACCTTCTCTCTGCAGAGCTGCTCTCAAGTGACCACTTAGGGGATGAAGATATGAGAGGAACTTCATCGACGACACAAAAGCAATATAGAAAACATCAGATAACGTAAATGCCCCATTCTCTAATTAATTCAATAAGGAATCTCAGGCATGTAAGAATCAGACAAAAGCAAAATACAGTAGTCAGGGGTTCAAACTATCAAAAAAAGAATGCAATGGAGCCTTACTTCAATCTAATTTTTTAGTACTTGGTCTTTGGTTTTCAAATTGCATTCTTTTTTGGCGCATTAGGTTCAGAACTGTGAAACTATTCCAGGTAAGTATATGAAATTAATTCTGATAGAAACAAAGTTAGATGCTCTGAATTATATAAACTCCAAGCATCAATGAAGGATATATATCCACATATAGTAGAAAATAGAGCTTTTCATAATTCATGTCAATTTAAACTACTAACCTCATCTGAAAATAAATGTGCGATACGATCAACTAATTTATCCCATGCTTCCTGCAGAGTGGGACTACTTGTTGAAATTTGGATGCCTAGCTGCAGCAGAAAGAATTAACCAAAAAAAGAGAGAGAAACAAATTGTTATTACCCAATGCTTTTCCTACCAAAAAGATATCTTAAACGTCTGACTAATTAATTAAAGCTAACACATGAACAAGCAGATAAAAGACAATAAGCAAATCCTAAAAATAGTACCAAAGAATAATACCAACGGAAAAGTATATAATCCAATATGCATTTATGAGAAGCACATACAATCATATGAAAACCAGAACCCATATGATCAATGCCATTAAAATAGACACAGCATGGGTAATGGGAAATAGAACTGACACCCCATTGCAGGGATCACTTTAAATTTTTATGCAAGCTTTAGGAGTGGGCTAATTTTTCTGTCGCAGCAGACTTTATTTTATGATTTTCTTGATTTTTTTCTTTTTCTAGTTATGTGTCTCTCTTGTATGCTTCCTATGTACTTGGGTTGCACCCTTTCACTTTTTTAAAAAAATTCAGTTACTTATAAAAAAAAAAAAAAATTGGTTTTATTTAAGCCCTCAATGACATGCTGCTTAATTAAGTTGGATAACAAGTAGATGATGAGGTTGACAAGGGTAAAGAAAATTATGACAACAACCGGAGCAGAAAAAGATTTATAACAGAACCATACACTTAACAGCAAGTGGAGAAAGATGTCAATGTATTTTCTTGTCAACTTATGGAAGTTTTTTAAGACATAAGAGAAGCAGCAATACAAACACTTTGTCAACGAAAGTGTCAGAGGTATGCTTGGAAAGATGTAGAAAATGTCTTCCATAGTGAACACCGTATGCTAGAAAAGTTCTTTTCAGGCAATACTGTCACTCTTGTTGACAAAAAAAAAAAAAAAAAAAAAACCCATAGTTCCTTTCATATGAAAATCCTCTCTTTTACCAAGACTCCCGAACGCACGAAAAGTGAAAAATAATATAAAATAAAATGAGCCAAAATTCTCATTTTGTACTAAAAGAACAAGAAAAATATAGGGAAAAAAAGTGGGGTATTATTTGTCATGCGTAGAGGACAAAAACCCAAGCTTAATAAGAGAGGCTACACAAATAAGACTACAAAAGGTTTCAAAGGGAAAGTGTAATGAGAGGTAACTAGCACTACAGATGCAGGACAATTGTCTTGGAGAAAAAGAGCAAAAAGGAGAAATTACTGTTCACGTGACTGTGGTGGGTTACTGCTCATTTGGTGCTGTAGCCAAATCAAGGTTATTCAAGAGTGTTCAGGTCCTTTTAGTTTACTCTTATTATGCATGGCTAGGATTAGTCCAAATCAAGGGTCATGATTAACAATTTCTACGATTTTTTAAGTTTTTTTTCCTCTAAATAGATTATTATAAAATTCTAATATGCTATTCCTATTACCATCAATAAAAGTTTCTTTTGCGTTGTTAACTCCAAAGAAAACTCTTGAGGTTTTTGCTTATTTTAGCACCTTAAAGAGGCTTCCTAGTTTTCCCCTGAGAAAAATAGGCGGAGATGGAAAATTGAAGCAAATCCTTGTCTCATCGTGCTTTTAACTGCATCAGCTAGAATAGTATAAGGTGAGAAAAGTAACTCCCATTCATAGTAGAATGATATTAAGGCTTAAAAGCTTACCAGTGAAGGGCCCTCTGAATTTGAAAAACAAGAAAGAAACTTTGACAAATAAATAGATAGATAATTGAAAAAAGAGTAAAGTGCGAAATATTAGTCAAATATGAAAAGCTGCACAGCACGCTATGCAATAAATTGCATATTTTCTTTTTCAATTAACTGAGACAATGTATGAAGATACAGCTGGCCAGCCAATCAAATAATAAAGATAATGGAGGAAAAATGATGGAAAGAGAGATGGACAAAACCTCCTTTATAGCCATCTCAGCAGCAGATTGCTCAGCTTCCTTCTTTTTCTTAAAGGTTCCTGACATAACAGAAATCTCTGGTAGTTGCAAGATGCAGCGGTAAAGGCAGGGCCGTTTCTGTGAGATGGCCAATCCCGGGCATCCATTTTCAGCAGGTTCTTGTACTTCCTCTACCTCATAGATGGCATTTGTACCAAACTTTTGGGATATAATAGCTTTAGGTGAAAGGGTTGTCTTCTTCACTGCAACAGCAGGGGATCCTCCAGTTTCCATGCGTATCACCTGGGTTTGAATATATAAATTATTAGCAAAGCAAATTAGCGAATTACTAATTCGTCTAATGCATACATTGTGATCTGAAAGATGCTTGGATAAACCTCATTACGAAAAAAGGTGACTTATATATAATTTGAGCATCTATTTACTTTGCACTATAAAGTATCAAATAAAAGCTAAAAATATAAAATACATGTTATTAATGCTAATTATTTATGGTAATTAACATGGAATAATTTCTTTTTTAATCAATATCAACTCAAATTTAACTTTCTTCCTATAAATGAATAAACCTCCTAGACCTAATTTACCCTCATAAAAGAAACAAAACGAAAATGCGATCATAAAATCGAGTATCCTAAAACTCCCAATTTCAACATAGAATAGAAAAAGCAGCAATTGAGACAAGACACTAACATTGTCCCGCAACTACATGAAAAGCATGGTATGAAGAGATGGTAATTAAATCCTTGTCCTACGTTATTCCCACTCTTAAAGCAACCAAAATCCAAAAACTGCATTTCAAACATGCTTGAATTTAGATATATAATGAAGATGTGCTAATCAAATCCTTAAAACAGCTCAAACTAATATTCTACAACTAGCTCTGATCACTGCATTTTGAACCTACATCTAGGGGAAAACAAAAAAGTTTAATTGGATCAAGGAAACAGAATAAAATGCAAATTTTAGATACGTTCAACCCTCTCAAGGAATGTTGACAAAACCCCAAGTCCCAAGTTCCCAAACAAATTGACAAAAGAACCCTATCACATATACAAACAAATGAAAAAAAAAAAAAAAAAAAATTTGATAGAGCTACAGCTAAGCTTGCAACAGCCAAGGCTAACCTCTTACATGATGATTATACAAAAAGGGGGAAAAGAAACTACACAAAAAAACAAATAACAGAAAATATTCGCTAAGAAATGAAGCAATGAAGTCACAATTTTCATAAATATTAAAATAGCGTAAATTTCAACAGAAAGAGAAAAACCCAGAATTTATTTACGCCCCTCGATTTACTCAGCAAATTTAACAGGGTAACAAGTCTCAAAAGTCTCCAAATAACTTGCATGATGATCTTACAATCAATACCAGAAAAAGATTGTTTTTGATGGGGGGAAAAAACATAAAGTTAGCTACTTTTAGCCAATGGGTCTGAAACCAAGCAATGTAGAAGCAAGTGGAACAACAGTAGGCCGAAAGTTGAGCAAGAAAAACTTGATGGGTTTTCATTCAGCAGGCACGCCAACTAAACAAGAGAGTAAATTGGGCATATTAGAGTATACCTATACAAAGGCAATGCCTTCCACACACACACACACACACACAGACCAAAAAGAAAAAAAATTGATAGAGCTACAGTTAAACTTGCAACAGCCAAAGCTAACCTCTTACATGATGATTGTACAAAAAGGGGGGAAAGAAAGAACACGAAAAAAAAATACCAAAAAAATTCGCCAAGAAATGAAGCAATGAAGTCACAATTTTCATAGATATTAAAATAGCAGAAATTTCAACAGAAATAGAAAACCCCAGAATTTATTTACTCTTATTTCTGCCCCTCCATATACTCAGCAAATTTAACAGAGGGCAACAACACTCAAAAGTCTCCAAATAACTTGCATGATGATCTTACAAGAAATACCAAAAAAAAATTTGATTTTTATGGGGAAAAAACATAAAGTTAGCTACTTTTAGCCAATGGGTCTGAAACCAAACAATGTAGAAGCAGGTGGAACAACAGTTGGCCAAAAATTGAACACGATAAACTTGATGGGTTTTCATTCAACAGGCACACCAACTAAAAAAGAGAGTAAATTGGGCATATTAGAGTATACCTATACACAGGCAATGCCTTCCAAGAGGGAGAGGGAGAGAGAGAGACCCTTCAGCTTCTGGGCTTCGAGTGTGGTTTCGTGTTTGATGGGTTTCGGGAAAGGAAATTAGATAAACGGTCTTTAAAGGGAAAGGAGGGAAAGGTGAGCCAATCAGAAACTACACAAAAAACTGCGAGAATAACTTAGAGAGGAAGTCGGGCTCACTCTTGAGACGTCCTTTCTTGGTTATTATTCTTTTCTTTGTTTGATACTCCTGCCACCTTTCGTCCCTTGGTTTCTTTTCTCTCTATAAAAATCTTTTCTTTTCTTTTTTCGCAAGTATAAAAATCTTTGAGATTAGGGTTAAAATTATAAATAAAATGAAAATATGAATTTGTTAGTTGTTGAAATATAATGAAACAATGATACAATGTTGAAGTTTATGAGAAAATATAAAATATACAACTAATAGCAGAAGCAATAGGGAGAAAAGATAAACAAAGAATTATGAGCAGTTTTGTGTTATGCGCCTATATCCACTGCTTTGAATGGCCCCTAGGGCTACATTATGCTTATTGACTTGTTTGTGTATGATACGAAGCTATCAATTTATATAATAGTAAGTAAATACAAGTATGATAATCAAATCCCCTTGATTTATTATATTTTCAATTTATTCTAACATTAATCATGTCAATGTGATCATGTTATTTCCAGATTAATTAAATGAAAAGAATGTGCAAAGAAAGATCACATAATTAATATGAGTAATGTTAGAAATAACATTTTTATTTCATAATTGTCTCACAAAGTACATGTGACAGTTTCAACCAATTTTTGGATCAGTCTTTGTTACAAGAAAAAAAATAAATAAATCAAATCAAATCAAATTAAATGATTAGTCAGCATTGCGAGATAATTATAGAATAACATTATGATTTATAGAATTACTCAATTAATATAACTGAATTTGTGTAAAAGATTAATATATTTTTGCTATGAGTAATGCTATTTTAATAGGCTATTATATGACTGTCATGTAGTTGGGATAACATGACCGTGAAAATTAGTCATTTTTTTTTTTTATTCTTTTCACAAGTGATGATCCAAAGATTAATTTTTAATACTACATCATTAATTAACCTTTGAATAATAATAATAATAATAATAATAATAATAATAATAATAATAATAAAAACCACAATAATCGTGGTGTGTTGCAACCTTAAAGCCTGTTTGAGATTGCATTTGAAAAATAGAACTTTTAAGTTAAAAAGAGTTTTGGGCAAAAGCTTCATTTTTAAGCTTTTGCCAAAAGTGTGTTTTAGTTATTTTTAGGCTTTTTTAACCCTTAAAAGTACTTTTAATTTTTTTACCAAACGAGCATTTTTTTCTTCAAACCGATTTTTTAAGTGTTAAAAGCACTTTTAAACCCCCCCAAACACAATCTCAAACAGGCCTTTAGTGGGTCTTGTGTGAAGATCCATGGCAGTTGCAGCCTGTAGTGGACCACTAGTTTTTTTTTGAATTTTTTTTTTTTTTTTGAATTTTTGTAATTTATGTTTTTATTAATGGTATTGCTGTTATCTTTAGAACAGATGAAGTATATTGCAATTTTTTGATAATTTGAGATAGAAATTGCTTCATTTAATAGTTTGAAGGAGACTTCACAATCTACAAATTGCCTGTAGTTTGAAGGGTAAGTGTGCCTTTCCCAAATTTCTTAAAAAGCTTTATCATCATTATTCTGTCAATTTTATGTCTTATCCGATTGCCTAGTCCCCTATGTAGTCTAGCTTTGAACAGTTTGGCTTTGAGTTCTAAAGATATGCACCTTAAATAAATTGATTTCTATTTTGTGTTACAGAAATGTGGAAAATGTAACAGAGACAGAAAAGGCCATGAAATATTGGTCGGTCTCCAAGTTCCTTTTATTTTTTGTTCTGTTATTTTTTATTTTTTTATTTTTTATTTTGCTTCCTAGGGGATCATAGCTGTGGCGTGCAGTCAGCCTGGTTAAGCTACTTGTTCACAAAGAATAGAATAATTTACAACACGTAAATAAATATGATTATAGCCATTTCAAGTGAAATTGAAAAAAAATTATTTTATAGTTTAGATTAAATTTCACATATTTAATAGTGTATATATTGCCATGTGTTGAATATGCTCTCACGTTATTGAAATTTTTTAAATAACGTAGCACCATAAGACGTAATAAAACAAAATTTAGAGTATAAACGGTTCATTTCCATTTCACATGAAATGAAATGGAGAGAATCTTTATGTGATTAATATTGGGGGTAAATGCACCTAAAAAATTCAACATATTTTGAAAATAAAAGGTCACATAAATGCACCTTCTTGTTCTTATTGGCTTAAACTCATGAAGGTTAAATATCCTTATGGAAAAGCAAGAGGCATTTCAACCCATACTTGTGTGGAGTATTATTCCAAATGAAGGAGAAAAGGCGCATGGGAATGATGAGGGCTAAACCAGGAAGATCTATACGGAGGCAAACTAGGCGGTAATTGCAGAAGCCATGGGAGCTCTAAGTGCGATGGAGTTTTGCAAGGATATAGGGCTATAGGAGGTGATTTTTGAAGGAGATGCCGAGGTGGTCGTTAAAGCTAAGCTATAAATAATCGTGACTCTACGTGGTGCCACTATGGGCAGATCATAGAAGACATAAAAAAAAAACTTAGGGCTGTTTCTGATGGAGGAAAGTGAATCATGTTAAAAGAGAAGCAAATGAGGCAGCACACAGTCTTGCGAAACTGGCAACGCGTGAACAGATTGATAAAATATGGATGGAGGAGATCCCTAGTAACATTTATGATATTGTAATTTTAGAGCAAATTGCTCTTTCTGTTTAGAGTTTTGTAGTACTCTAGATTTATTTTGATGAAATGAAGATGAAGTCTTATTATCAAAAAAAAAAAAAAAAAAAGTCGCATATATATATATATATATGAAAATTGTGACTTCATCGCTTCATTTCTTGGCGAATATTGAACAACCAACCCTTACCCCCAGGGGATGGTCAACTGAGTAGTTGTCCAACCATCCCTAAATAACTCGCCTGTAAAACAAACAAAAAAGGCTGATATGGCACTACTACATCACTCTGTAAGCTAGCCAAAGGCCCAAAGCTAAATTAAACATACGGCTAACATTTGAAAAAAAAAAAAAAAAAAAAAGGAATTCAGCACCAATCCATAATCACTAAGCTATTTAGGTACACATTTTTTCCTGGTTTAATAGAGGTAGTAAATCAAACATATTCCAAGATGGTGTCTGCATCAAGTTGAATCAGAGTTCTTCATATCTGTGCAACCAAAATTAGCAAAACCAAGCCAACTAAAACAAAGATTACATCAGACCAAATCTAAGACTATCAATGCACAAATGGAATGGTTAACTCTTTTGCCTATGAAAGTATCAACTTTCTTCTATAAGATACCTTCGAGAATTTATACTCATATGAGGACTGGACTAACAATATCATTATCCCACAATTTTATATTTCGTTACCAAAGGAATTGTTCTTGGTCAATGTTTTGGATAAAAGGATTTAGCGAGTGGTTAATGGTGATTTTAAAGCAGTAATAACAACTTAAAAAAACAAAAAGAACAAAGAAAAATTTCATGTCTACCGACCAAACATAGAAAAATGTCATGCTTTCTTGGTATCATGAGTATGATCAGAGACTTAAAAGCTACAACAGACTTTGCCAGTGGATGAAGCTGGTCGTGAATATAGAGAATGCAACAAATGAACAGGAAAGCAGGTTCAGAGAATCCAGCTTTTTGGAATGTAATTTAAACATAAAACAACAAAATCAAAAGTTTTCATTTCTTTTCTATCTCATCATATTCAATTGTACACATGATAAACTATAACTGATGAATGGTTTATATGTAACAATTATGGGACCTGTCATGGAACATGGTTGCAGCTATAGCAAGGGGGCACCCACCATCATCTACAATGAAGGACAGTAGAGAGAAAACAAGATGCCAAGCATAGCTGTAAACCTGCAGATCATGGCAATAGCTCTACCTAGCTACCTGCTGCAATGCTGGCCATGCAATTTCATTATCATCTGTGTAGCCACGAATGAGAAAATCTGCACAATTTTTTTGGCACCCATGGTTATATGGATTATGAAACCGCCCATCTGGACCACGAAGATACCCGTAACGAATGGCATTTGCTAATTCATTTGTAGTGATATTTCGAGCTATCTGCATTATAAACATGAATACTTCATTAACTATTAGCTACTACTACGGATTTCCCAAGACTAACTAAAACATTATTTTCAAGGAGGAACTTTTGAGAGTTGAAAGAGATATTATTAGCATCTTAAATGTACAATTATATTCGATCCAATTTTAATTGACTTATACTTGTATATCGATATCAAAATAAATTTATGCATCTGTGTGCTATTGCCACAAGACTTGAAATTTTTTATTTCACTTTTGGTGGATTCAACGGTTAAGGATGGTATATTATTTAGAACTCCAAAATGTAAGATATATAAACTCATAGACTTCATGAAGTTATATAAGCTGCAGAAACTGCAGATTTTGTGACATAATTGCCCACACCTTAACTACACTCCATCTAATACTAAACATTATAATCCCAACAATTCTTAACAATTTCTTTCTATTAATCCCTTTTTCTATATAATCAGCACCGGGCAATCATTCACCATCACAAGCTCAAGGTTATAATATTACAGACAAAATGCTGTTTGATATAAGACAATTCAAGATAATCCCTGCTCTTACAAAATCCATTTTGCCTAGCGTGCCCCAAGAGATGGATCAAAGAGCACAGCTACACACATACATGCATATACTTGCTTGCAGCAAACCTTAAATATATAAATGAAAAAGTTTATTCAATCACCTGCGAGGCCTGTGATGTGGTTAAAATAGTGGAGGCAAGCAAAATAACAGAGTCGAAGAGCAAAAAGGCAACAACACCAGGATGTTGAACTACAACATGATGAACCCATGTTTCTTCGGAGGACAAGGCTGGTGTTGATGTCCAAATCCCTGTGAAACAAATGAGGATGTTATCTTAGTTCAGAACTGAAAAGGATAAACATATTATCAAAAATGTATGGTCACTGCAACAATAAACCAACGTACTTTGGATTGCAACTGCTGCACTAAGGAATGACGTCAAAAATCCCATGCAGATAAAAACAAAGAAGTCCCATTTGTTCCTCTGCAAGAGGCATCATCACAATGACAGTGAAGCTGGTCAAAAGTTTAAAGAGAGAAACAAATAAAAAAAGAAACAGGCAAAGCTCCAAATTTAGTAGCAAAATCACATATAGCATCTTTTTTTTTTTTTTTAGTATTTATAGCATCTTGTACCATAGTGCTGTACTGCTGTCCAACTTTTCACATTTCCAACTACCAAACTGGTTCCAACCTACATGGTTCAGCTTCCGATGGTAGGCAGAGTCGGGGTCAGATGTTGTTTAGGTTTTCCAACAAAAGTTAGAATCGGTGTTGGATAGAATTTCAGGTTTCTGACACGATCCCACTTTTTTTTTTTATAATTAATTTTTTTTCAAGTAAAATGATGTCATTTTGTAATGTAAAGTTAGGGCTTAGGTTACACATGCAACAGCATCGTTTTATGGGAGTATACAAGCATATCATATCCATCTGAGCCTCAGAACTTCAGATCCTCTTTTTTGAGCCATTTCTTCAATCTTCCAGACTCTCTCTTCATCTTAATTGACTACAGCGTCGTTTGACCTTGTCTTTATCTACGTATGTCCAAACCTCTCTTGTTTTTGCGTCTTCATCTTCGTCTTCACCACCATTTGAGGTTGTGCTTTACTGCTTTCATCTCCCAGATTTGTTTGTCTGTTGAAGACGACGAGATCTTTGTCCAACAAAGAACTTCTCTTCGTCTCCAACTCTGATTTTCAGATGCAGAGGCAGCTCGAGGCACCTTGGAAATCACCTCCATCGGAGGTGATGTCGGAGGTTTTCCAACTGTTCCAACTCCAGCGAAGGTGGAAGCTGGAAGAGGTGTTTGCACAGCCCTAGTGTATTATTTGCTCAACAAAAAAATTAGCGAAGTGACGAGGATGCGAACAAGAAATGTTTTGACAACCACCAAAAAGAAACAGTAGCACCAAAGCGTGGAAATGATATAACAGTCCTCTTGCAGTTCATGAGAAGATAAAAATTTCACTAGCAATGTATTTATCCCACACATCTACCCATTTTATTAAGAAACAAAATTTTATGAATCCATCAAAAGGTTTCATCTTCCTTTTTTGACTTGGACAGAAATAGTAGTTGGTGCAACTTCTCACCTTCCCCACACAATTAGATATCCATGGGCAGTGATGGTCGAACTGTTCCACGCATCTCTTACATATGGGGCAGTGCTTAGATCGAACAGGTCTTACTATCTGAAAAGGTATTTGAGAAAACCATACTAAATATATGCAAGACTGCGTCTCAAGCACTAATATGCATTTAGGACATGAACAGTATGTCCTCTATGAAAACGTCTTGGAAGAGAAAAGGTTCAATAGAGTAAACCTTGCAGGTAGGGCATAGTTGAGACCAGTTTCCCGTCCACATAGAGGAGTTGTTCAGATCAATATTCAACAAAAGATCCTGCAGATTATCAAAATATCATTTGGGTAAAAAGTTACATCTCTACAGTTACACAGCATAAAATATAGCACAGCTTACACTTTTAAGTATTATATATTTTAGTGGTATCATCATTTATTCTTTGATGTAGACAGAATGAATTGTATTACAGAGTGGATCTCTGCAAAATAATGGATCCAGATTTGGATTATAGAATCAATAGGTTTTCAAGTTGAATATATCTGAATAATTCTCTCATTGGATTAGAATCAAATCACCCGTTACACAATCTAGATCTGATCTGTTTACAGGCCTACCACCCATCATATAATCTATGCAATTGGGCTATGAGGCAGCCATTTTATTGTAAACAACTCTCGCAGGCATAATGAACTTTTACATCCAAATGTTGATTGCATATAAATAGTACACACCTCTGTATCTTTATGATAGCCCACATCTCCTGGTCTTTTTAGATAACCTGGATCCTTACTGCATACAATAATGAGAGGACATAATATAACTTTTGTAAATGTACAATGACAAGCTCAACATAGCAGCACACTTCTAGACATATAAAAACAAAATACATCATGTCTAGCAACAACTCTATGAGACAACTATTTTAGTTTGTCATATATGCAACTATTTTAGCACTTGTGCTAACATCCTTCCGGTGGAAAAAGTCGGTGCCATTTCTAACTTTCCGACTTTGGCAGTGGCGGGGAGTGGAATACCCACTTCCGCCACCAACTTGACTGACACCCAGCCCTAGGTGCAATTCTACTAGACAAGGAGGCACTTGTAATTTTTCTTTCCGTGAGATCAATATATCCAGTTTGACAAACAGGGGATCCACAAAATGAAAACAAATATGTCAAATTGTCAACAAACATTCATTTATATCCTCCATAATGCAATAAAATTAAAACAGATATATGACAGAACATGACAATACCTACCTACACCTGTAGAACATAACCAGCGAACCAACTGACACAGAAACAGCAGTCCATCCCCAAAGTCCAACAACAGCAGTAACCTTTGTAAGATTAGGAGCTAGCACGAGTAGCAAGAAGTCAGTCATATGCACTTACAACATACCTCCATCTGCTATTGGAAGACAAATCTACAACTGTAGCTCATTTACCAGCAAGAACTGAGTTGATGAAGAGAACCGTGAGAATGATTATTGTACAGAATAGAATAGGAGCATATCCTATATCTGCCATCTTTCCACTCCAAAATTTACCTAACCAGTGGTTGCTGTGAGCCTGCTGTGCATTAGACTGCACAGAAACCCAAAGGAAAAAAAAAGTCTATTATCAGGTGCACCACATCATAAAATATGAAATTTTTTAAGACAAACTGATAGCAACCAAGTTTGGAATAGAGAAAACTCAATACATAAGTGAACCAAAGTAAGGAATTTCAACATTTTGTAAGATTAGCAGGGAAGCAAAAATATGTGTTTATAATAATGGGGTACCAGTTCTCCCAGATAAGCCTTGGACATGTTGCTAATGTGAATCAAGATACCACTCTACTGGGCAGCAAATATATTTCTGACAAAAGCTAATCAACTTACTAGCATTGTGGTCTCATGATAAAATATGTCCTCAAAGTTTAACCATCTAATAAATATGTCCCTAAACTAGCACATGATAGTTTGCCATACATAGTAGTGAAAACTTATAAAACCATCTAATGCAGGTACTTCATTATTCTATGCTTTAATAGATTAACAACATCATTAAAAGTACAAGAAGGGCACAACCTAACTACATTTGATGAAAGGTTAAACCAAGAATGGTAAAAGGGAGGAGAATACGAGACAAAACAAATATCAAATCTTTTTTTTTTTTTTTTAAATAAATAATGTTGTATATACCAAAACGCGCAGAGGGGCGCAACCCTAAGTACATAGGAAGTATACAAGAGTACGCCTAACTAGAAAGAGAAAAGAAAGCAAGAGAGTCGGAAAAGCTAATAACTATTGGAGCTAAACAAGCAGTCATCCAAGTAAAGAGAGACAAAAAGAAGAAAGATAAGGGCTCCTCTAAAGTCCTCTCTAGGTCACTGAAGATCCTATCATTTCTTAACAAATATCAAATCTTAAAACTAGTGCATCACTAATTCTAAATCAGAACCCATAGGGAAACATCTCCAGAAAACCCAATTTAATCTCTCCAAACAGGCTTCTCATTGCCATCAAATACCATATCATTCCTCTGCAACCATAAACTCCACCTCAAGCAAGGAGGAACAGCCCTTCAAACTAAGTGATGAAAATGAATATATAAAGATAATCATTTCCCACAACTTTCGTAATTGTGCAAAAGCTTTTGCACGTGAGTTTTCATTGGATATCAACATTTTGACCAACACTTGTATATTTTCAATGTTATTTCTTTTAATATCTGTTCTCTTTAATCTATTAAATAGTTAAATTTTTCTAAAAGCCTTCAAAATTTGGTGATGCCGTATGATAGTTTATCCACACATACACAAAATTTAAACAAATAAAAAAAAAAAAAGGAAAACAGAATTTTTTTTTTTTGATAAGTAATATTTTATATATAAAAAAAAAAAGCGCAATACGCCTCTATGTACACAAAAGTATACATAGGGAAACCTCAAAAACCCACAGAAAGACCCTATGCAAACCCTAGAAACCAAAGAATCCTAAAGAAACTTGATGCCCCATAAAGCCCACAATAACCCTAAGCTCCTTATGCAAAACCTACACCACCCTGCCACTCATCCTACAGAAAAACTAATAGAGAAAGCCCATGTGAAGCCCCATTAGTTTTTTACCAAGCAAGCTTCACATGAAATGATTTACTATATTGAAACATCTTCTGAAAAAAAAAAACTGTGCTAACAAAACCTCAGATCATCATGGTTGCTCAAATCTGCAACTCAAGTTTAGAATTCCTTTTTACACAAACGTAAAACAAGGGCAATACCAATACAAAGTTACGTACAAGGAAAAGAGCCACATGCCGATGACCTTTATCTGACGCGAGCTGAGCAGGAGTAAATCCAGCATTATCTTTCACCATTAGTTCCTGTTTCGTGCCAGCATGTACAAGCACAGTGCATGCCTCCACATGTCCTCTTATTGCAGCCCAGTGCAAAGGTGTACAACCTTTCATAGTATATTCAACATCATCACATCTAGAGCAAATATATGAACACAATTACCAAAGCAAGCCACCATTTCTTACAAAAAGTCCTAGCCATTGGGATGTAGATCAACACAATTTATAACGGAAATTTGGTGTAATAATTGGAGTGTTTGAAATCATGCATTTATTAATCCACTGGCTAAGTACACCGATTGCCAGAACTTCCTTGCCTCAAGCGTATAATTTTCATCATGTATGTGCATGTGTGAATCAATAAGCTAGAATAAAATAATATTCAATAATCTAGAACAATTAGGCTTAACAGATTTTGGTCCCTATTCTCCACAGTGTTGAATTTTTTGTATTGCCTATTTTGTTTAAATGAAAATATTTTATTCATAAAATTATAAGGGGGAGGGGGGGGAATTTTATTTTATCAAATTTGAGTTCTATAATAATGTCATTGAATGGAATAACCCTACATGTCTTGATACTAACAAACTCAAAACAATAACACATGTCTGACTTATCCCCCCCCCAAAAAAAAAAGTTAATTTATGGGGAGACCCAATAAAAGGATCTCAGTCAGGTGAGGCTAAGCTTCTAAAATAATCAATTGTGCAGGGAAATTATATGCACTGTTATTTTATCCCAAAAAGGGGAGACAGGATACTTTGCATAAGTCAGTTCAATATTCCTAAAATTGTATGATTAGAAGTGCAACCAAACTTAAATTATAAAATATTCTTTTTATCCTTCTAAATATAACGCATATCAATCTATAGATGAAATATGACAGTATTATCAGGGAATTCTTTGTCTCATCCTGCTCTATAACACATGTAATCACATTATATTTTTTGGATTTTAACAGAAATATTAAATTAATCATTGAGTCGTCATACAACCAATTCAGGAAGTCCAGTTAGTATACCTTCCTTATCTTGTCTCCCTTGGCATGCATCTCTAAATAGAAGTAATCTTATTGTATCCGCAAATCCTTTATATGCAGCCCTTGTTGAAAAAATGAGAAGAATAATCTTAGAAAAATCTTTATGTTTCCAAATTACACAATACTGCTGCTTATGACATCATAAATAATTAAGATCGACTCAGCAAAACATGATGTACCAGTCAAAAGTGAAGCTCACATGTTCAATTTTTTACAGGCATTCAAGTTCTATTTACCTATAAAGAAAAAGAGGAAAAAATAGTATAGAATTTACAAGATCAACAGCCTGCGTTATTCCTTCCCCCCCAACCCCACACCAAAAGAAAAAATCATCGCCCAGTGTCAGTAAAGAAAACGAAAAGCTCATGTCCTCATCCATATATAGCAATTTTGTAGCTTATAGACATACCAATGAATAGGACTCCTCCCCTCATTGTCAGGTGCATCGAAATCAGCTTGATACTTCACAACAATGTGATTCAAGAAAGCTGTTTGTCCATATTGAGCAGCAACATGAACTGCCTGCATTAAACATGTGGTATACAAATAACACACTATTGGAGAAAACATCAACTGTGTGCATGCAAATAAGAAATAAATCAGTTAAGCACTCACTTTAGAAAGAACTTGACATTAATTGGTATTAAACTACTTCCAACCACAATAAGGATGTTAAGGAAGTTCCTACAAAGCTTATTGTTGATATATTTATGGTTCATATTAGCTTTCTAGAAGATTTATGCTATAAATATGCTCACCAACGGCTTAGGGTCAGTTTGGTAAGTTTTGAAAAGTGTTTTAAAAAAGGTAAAAATTGAGAATTGATTTGGCTCACATTTGAAATCAAGTGTGGTATGTGGGTTCCACAAACAAAAATTTGTTTGGTAAGATTTTGAGAAGTGTTTTTTAAAATAAAAAATTGAAGAGTGTTCCCCAAAATAAAAGGATACATATTAGCTTACACTCTACGGTGGTGGTCACCTGGCTACAGCCACCGCAGTGTTTGTGCCAGGCAGTCTTGGCAGCCACCACAAGGCCGCCAGAAGTTATTGGGAGGTGGATTTATTAGAGCAGCTCATGACTGGGAGGTAGATTTCTTTACCTCATTCTTCAATTTGTTGTAACCCTTCAGACTGAGGCGGGAAGATGAAGTAAGTTTTGCTAGGTTCCTTCCAATATAACAATGTTCTTGTTCCCTATGATAGTACTCCTTTCCCTTGAAAAAGTATTTGACTCTGACGTTCTTATTTTGATCAGCCGCTTTAGGGAAGGTCTTCACCATGAATAACTTAGGCCTTGTTTGTTAAACCCCACCCCATCCCCTCACATTCCCCCACATTCCACCACACCATTCACTTCATTTTTTCCAAAAAAAATATTCTTACTTTTATATCAAATCATTCACTTTTTATATCACATCATTTACATTTTATTACTATTCAAATAAAAAAAAAATAACTACAAAACAAAATTTTCCACTTTCCAATACCACTTTTTCATTTTCCCATACCAATCATTATTTTCTTTTTTATTTTTATTTACACCTAAACAGTGTGGTGGTGTTTCGTGTTGTTTGCCAAACACCAGCTTAAGGAAGCAACATGTCATAATGGTTGATTGGAGTTGCATGTGCAAGAAGAGTGGGGGGGTTAGTGGATCACCTTTTATTCCATTCTGAGATTGCTAGTGGTCTATGGAATACAATTTTTAAATATGTACTTTTAGCTTGGGTTATGTCTAGAAGAGTGGCAGACCTTTTCGCTTGCTAGAGAGGGTAGTTGGGTATTAATCAAAATGTCGCAATGTGGAAGATGGTTCCGTTATGCCTAAAGTGGTGTCTTTAAAGGGAAAGAAATTATCGTAGGAGGTGTGGCGAATTGCATTGCTGTATGTAATGTGGATTATTTGGCAAGAGCGGAATGGAAGATGTTTTGAAGATCAAGAAAGGACAATGGAAGAGCTCAAAAGTTGTTTATTCAAACTCTGTCCCATTGGGCCAATGTTTTTAGTGTGCCTCAATTTTCCACTATGTCTCAATTTTTATCATTATGTTCCTCTTTCTTCCTTTAGTGGGGCCTTTCTTTATATACTTCATGTGTACTAGGGTTGCGCCCCTCTGCGCTTTTCAATGAATCACTTATTTATCAAAAAAAAAAAAAAAAAATATATCTAAGTTTTGCAGTGTGAGTAGATGGTAGTGGAATTAAAGGCTTTTTTCTTCAAGACGCTTTACTACTTGGCAGTTGCCTTTGCCTTAAATATTTCTAGCTTTCCTGTTTTGCTTGATCTTTTTCTTATTTTGGTTAGATGTATCACTTGTATACTTTCCGTGTACTTGAGTTATGTTTTTGCGCTTTTTAATGAACAGCGTTTACTTATTAAAAAAGAAGCTTATAATCATTTGCATGAATAAATATTACCATTATTATGTTGACACAACCATTACTTATTTACATATACAAAATAACCAACTCTAGATTCCAAATAAAAGTAATAAAAAATAAATTAAATTAAAAATTAAAATTATATATATATATATATATATATATATATATATATAAACCAAAGAAAATGAGACTATTACCCGATACCCATTTACATCAACTGCTTCAACCCGAGCTCCATTCTGTAAGAGCACATCTGCGACGGCAATGGCTCCCCGAACAGCCACCCAATGCAGAGCCGTTTGTTGCATGTTGTCAGTCGCATTGACGTCACCCCCGTGCTTCACCAACAAAAACAAGGCAAGTCCAACTATGTCAAACCCCACCCGCCCCATAATCCAGCAATCCAATCCCCGAAAAATAACATTCACAAACATACATAACATATCCTTCATCAACCACAACAAATTACTCTAACGTAATTCTTTTTCTTTCTCTCTTGTTTAGTGAACGCTGAATTTAACCAAATTTCAACAATCCCACCAGAGAATCCATCTCCTACACATATATGCACACATGAAAGATCGTGTTTTTTCTTCATTTGTAATATGAATTCAGCAAAATTTGAACTAACCCACCACATAATTCATCATTTCGGTACATATTCACATCATACAAACAAACATAGATTCATAAATACACACACACACACTGAAATACACAAATGCACGAGTTCAGTGAGAATACCTCAATGATGTACTGCACGATATCAGGGAAGTTGTTGAGAGCGGCCCATTGAATTGCGTAGTAGCCATTCAAATCCGGTTGAGACAGAGATGCCCCGTCTTCTTCAACGAACTTCCTCAATTTCTGAAAATCCCCGTACGCGCAGGCGGAGAACACGTCGATCACAGGCGCCTCGCTAGGGTTTTGGTGGGCTTTTGAGTCCGACGACACAACCTCAATCTCCGACGAAGCCATTTCGAGCTACCTGCCCCGCATGCGAAGAAACCCCCACGGAGAATTGGGTGGGTCTAGGGTTTATGCCTGACTTTAGTGATCTTTGATATTGAAGCTTTATCTGGTGCGGGTGATCTCGCAACTACTTCTTCTACCTAATCAAATCATGCCATGTAAGATAAGATGGATGAATTTGTTGTTCTATTCATTTTGTTAAACTTTTTTATTAAGCTTGGAATAAAAATTTAATTTACACATTATGTAAAAATATCAAACACTATAAAAGTTAAAACACAAATATTTTTAATTCAAATCAATTTTATGAACTTTTTCGTTTATTATAATTCAACGCCCACCACCCCAACCCCCACTTGCCTCCAAACTCCTCAAATTAAAGTCTTTAAAACTAATAAAGACAGTGGCTCCAATGGTTTTGTCAGTAATTTTGTCAATAGGTTTTTTTTTTTTTTTGGCACGTCCACACAAGAGGGGAGGAAATTCAAATTAATGACATTTGCTTCGTAAGGAGTGCTCCTCAGCCGATTGAACTACCACTTCTAGACTCAATAGATATTTTGTCAAAATAAGAAAAATTATTTGGTATAAAAGTTTATATCATTTTTTAGTGTTTTAAGATTATGCGTCTACTTCTTATTGGACGGTACAAAACATCAAATTTACACCACAATTCCATTAAAGTTATTCTCTTGCTTAATTTGTTTTTAATTTTTTTTTTTTTTTTTGAAATTTTTAGTTTGAAAAGTTTATGAAGTAAGGTGGAAATTATTTTTATGCTTTTAGGAGTCCTTTGTGTATTCATTTATTTGATAATACTTTTGTTTTGCAAAAAAGAAAAAGCAAAACAGCAAAACAAAAAATTTAACGAATAGAGCGAGTTTCTTCCATTTGTTTTAATTTATTGTTTAGAATGTGCTACATTGTTCATAATTAATCTAGTGCCTCGAAATCAAATTAACCTAAATTTATTTATTTAGTACATGAAATGGCTATATTTCATTAATAAACAATAAAAAAAGAAGTTAAAATAAAATAGTTAATCATGTTCATTGATTTGGTTGTAATGATGTATAATAGAAATCAAATGAAATTATATTATGATCAAATTTAATATATTTTTTTCAATTCAATTTTCATTTTTTTATTAGGTTATATGAGTATCAACGTCCTCTTTAGTTGACACTAATGACCACGCATCAGTGTCAACTTTCAGGTGGATGCTATTACTCTTCAATTTTTATTTTATTTTTAATTTTTTTAAAAATTAGTTTTTGGTCATCAACATCCACTTTTGAGTGGACGCTACTGTTCTTTAATTTTCATTTTTTTTTTATTTTATTATGTTAGATGAGTATCAGTGTCCGCTAAAAGTGGACATTGATATGAAAGGTAATCAGCATCCACAAAGTGGACGCTAATAATGATTTTGCCGCCGCTAATTGTTTTCCCACCTCAAGCCACGCGTGATATAATTTATTTATTTATTATGTTAGATGAGTATTAGTGTCCACTAAAAGTGGACGCTGATATGAGAGGTAATCAGCGTCCACTTTAATGATTTTGTTGCCACTAACTGTTTTTCCACCTCAAGCGTGTGATATAATTTATCGTCAGTATATTAGCGTCGACATGTGCAGTAACGCCAATACTAAGCATTAGGGTCGACTATTAGCATCGACTATTAACGTCCATTGTAAAGTTTACAGTGGATGCTAATAAGGTTGCCCCTGTTAGGCTAATACTTAAATTTCTTGTAGCGTACTAACTGGACTTCCTGAATTGGTTGTATGATTCCTCAATGATTAATTTAATATTTCAGTTAAAATCCAAAAAAATATAATGTGATTACATGTGTTATATTGAGCAGGATGAGACAAAGAACTCCCTGATAATACTGTCATATTTCAGCTATAGATTGATATGCTTTATATTTAGAAGGATAAAAAGAATATTTCATAATTTAAGTTTGGTTGCACTTCTAATCATATAATTTTAGGAATATTGAACTGACTTATGGAAAGTATCCTGTCTCCCCTTTTTTGGGATAAAATAAGGGTGCATATAATTTCCCTGCACAATTGATTATTTTAGAAGATTAGCCTCACCTGACTGTGAGCAACCATGATGATATGAGGTTTTGTTAGCACAATCATGTTGTTTTTCAGAGGATGTTTCAATATAGTAAATCATTTCATCATGTGAAGCTTGCTGGGTAAAAAGCTAATGGGGCTTCACATGGGCTTTCTCTATTAGTTTTTCTGTTTTCCTTTTCTTTGTTTAAATTTTGTGTATGTGTGGATAAACTATCATACGGCATCACCAAATTTTGAAGGCTTTTAGAAAAATTTAACTATTTAACAGATTAAAGAGAACAGATATTAAAAGAAATAACATTGAAAATATCCAAGTGTTGGTCAAAATGTTGATATCCCAATGAAAACTCACGTGCAAAAGCTTTTGCACAATCACGAAGTTGTGGGAAATGGTTATCTTTATATATTCATTTCCATCACTGAGTTTGAAGGGCTGTTCCTCCTTGCTTGAGGTGGTGTTTATGGTTGCAGAGGAATGGCTTGGTATTTGATGGCAATGAGAAGCCTGTTTGGAGAGATTAAATTGGGTTTTCTGGAGATGTTTCGCTATGGGCCGGTTCCGATTAAGAATTAGTGATGCACTAGTTTTAAGATTTGATATTTGTTAAGAAATGATAGGATCTTTAGTGACCTAGCTAGAGAGGACTTTAGAGGAGCTCTTATCCTTCGTCGTTTTGCCTCTTTACTTTGACAGCTGCTTGTTTAGTTCTAATAGTTATTAGCTTTTCTGACTCTCTTGCTTTCTTTTCTCTTTTTAGTTAGGCGTGCTCTTGTGTACTTTCTATGTACTAAGGTTTCGTCCCTACGTTTCTTGGTATATACAACATTCTCCTCCTTTTTACCATTCTTGGTGTAACCTTTCATGTATTCCATGTGTACTTTTAATGATATTGTTGATCTAGGAAATGCACACTTGTCCTGCATCTGTAGTGCTAGTTACCTCCCATTACACTTTCCCTTTGAAACCTTTTGTAGTCTAATTATTTGTTGAACCTCTCTTATTAAGCTTGGGTTTTTGTTCTCTACGCATGGTAAATAATACCCCACTTTTTTTCCCTATATATTTCTTGTTCTTTTAGTACAAAATGGGAATTTTGGCTTCTTCTTTTTTTTCACTTATATATATTATTTTCACTTTCATGCGTTCAGAGTCTTGCTTAATCCTCTAATAGAAATAACTTTTACTCTGGAGATAATGTCCTTATAGAATAATAAAACCTAATATGGAGATACTCTCCTTATTGAACTAAACTTGAGGCACACGTGACTTGGGGTTCACATCATTCCCCTTCCCTAACAATTCCCTTGTCCTCAAGAGAAAATTCTAGAAATTGCTCTTGAATGAATTCCTGCTCTTCCCAGGTTGCTTCCGCAGGTGATAATCCCTTCCAGTGAATTAAAATCTCAGGCTTCTTGTTCCGAATCCGCATCTTCAACATAGCTCTTGGTTTCGGAATGATTCGATCATCTTCCAAGACATCCGGCAGTTGTGGCAATGCAATTTGTTCTCCCCCTAGATGTCGTTTAAGCAAATTGACGTGGAAAACAGGATGGATGCGAGCTCCTAATGGCATCTCCAACTTATAAGCTACTGGACTTATTTTTTTGATGATTTTGAAGGGCCCAAAAAACCTTGCTGCCAGCTTTGCACTCCTACATAGGTGGACAGATACCTGTTTATATGGGTGTAATTTAAGAAACACCCATTCCCCCTCCTTAAACTCTTCTTCCCAATGCTTGCCATCATACACTTTCTTCATTCTTTCCTGCACCAACTTCATGTTCTCCCTCAGCTCCCTTAACACCTGATCACGTGTCAGTAGCTCCCTTTCCACCACTTCTACCTTTGTCGTTCCAGGTAGATAAGTAAGCAAGGTGGGTGGATCTCTCCCATAAACTACTGCAAAAGGGGTTGTTTTGAGGGTAGAATGCCAGCTTGTATTATAACTGCATTCAGCCCAAGCCAACCACTTGCCCCACTACTTAGGTTGAGAGCTCGTAAAACAACACAAATACATTTCCATGGTGCGATTCACAACCTCAGTTTGGCCATCTGTTTGCAGATGATAAGCGGAGCTAAAATTGAAACTAGAACCCTGCAATCGAAACACTTCCTTCCAAAAATGACTAGTGAACGCCGGGTCCCTATCGCACACAATTGACTTAGGCATACCGTGAAGCTTAAAAATATTTTCGGAAAAAACTTTAGCTACACTCATGGCTATGTAGGGGTGACTAATAGCCACAAAGTGGGCATACTTGGATAGACGATCTACAACCACAAAGATCGTAGTTTTTCCCCTTGAGTTAGGTAACCCATCTACGAAATCCATAGAAATATCCTCCCAAATTTTCTCCAACACCGGAATTGGTCGTAACAATCCATGGGGTGTAAGGCTCTCCACCTTATGGCGTTGACAAACTTCACATTCATTGATGAACTCTTTTATTTGTCGCCGCATTCCCTTCCAATAAAAATTCGCCCATATTCTCTGGAAGGTCTTTTGGTATCCTTCATGAAATCACTCATATATTTGCTCTATAATTGCGGAGATAAGTGCAGATCGCTTCGTAAGATAAATTCGTTCTTTAAAAAACAGAATACTTCTCCATCTTGGATTCTTTGTGCTAGCTCCTTCATCTCTGCATCACCTTTTATTTCCCCTTTGATCTCGTCCAACTAGTTGGCAATTGGACTTGAGATGGCGGCTAGCTCCCCTGGAACCTGCATATCCCCTCTCCTTCATAAAGCATCGGCCACCACATTCTCTCTCTCCTTTTTGTACTCGATGGAAAAATCAAACCCCATCAGCTTATATAACCACTTTTGTTTAGCAGTAGTGGAGATTTTTTGGGTCCATAGGTATTTCAAACTATGCTGATCCGACCTTACCACAAAATGTCTACCCAGCAAATATGGTCGCCACTTTTGAACCGCCATGACGAGAGCCAACATCTCCTTCTCGAAGGTGGATAATAATAACTGGGTTATCTGCAACGCTTGACTGAAAAAGCAATCGGCCGCTCTTCAAGAAGTATGGCACCAATGCCCACTCTTGAGGCATCACACTCCACCACGAATTCTTTAGAGAAATCCGGTAAGGCAAGGATGGGTGCATGGGTCATAGCTCATTTGAGGTTCTCAAAGGCTTTTTCTGCTTCGATTGTCCATGTAAAATTCTTCTTCTTCAACATGCAGGTTAAAGGGCCCGCGATTTTCCCATAGTCTTTGATAAATTGCCGGTAGTATCCCGTGAGTCCCAAAAATCCCCACATTGCCTTGAGGGTCCTAGGTTTCGACCACTTCTCCATGGCCTCTACTTTGTCGAGGTCAACTCCTACTCCCTTGGATGAAATTACGTGGCCCAAATATTGAACCTCATGTTGACCAAATAGGCATTTGGTCCTTTTGACATATAACTGCTGATTTTCCAAGACTCCCAACACAGTGGTGACATGTTGTAAATGTTGCTCCCAAGTACTACTATACACCAATATGTCGTCAAAAAAAACCAATACAAATTTACGGAGATAAATTCGGAATACCTCATCCATGAGTGCTTGGAAAGTGGATGGCGCATTTGTTAATCTGAACGGCATGACGAGGAACTCATAGTGTTCGTGGTGTGTGCAAAAAGCAGTCTTCTCAATGTCGGCCATCTCCATCCTCACTTGATGATACCCAGAGCGCAAATCCAATTTGGTGAAGAACTTGGCTCCATTCAATTTGTCCAAGAGTTCATCAATAATAGGTATGAGAAACTTATCCTTTACCATTATTTTGTTCAACTCACGGTAATTGACACACATTCTCCAAGTGCCATCCCCCTTCTTTACTAAGAGTACCGGAGATGAATAGGGCTATTGGAGGATCGAATTATTTCCCTCTCCAACATGTCTTCGACTGGCTTCTCAATTTCAACTTTTTGATGAAACGGGTAGCGGTAAGGTTTAACATTTACCGGACCCACCCCTGGTTGCAAAAGGATGCGATGGCCGTGGCTGCGTGGAAGAGGCATCCCACGTGGTTCCTCAAAAATTGCCTTGCTTGCTTCTAGGATTGCATCCATCTCCTCGATTTTTACCTCCCTTGTGTTTTCTATATCTTCAAGTTGCACGTTACTGTTGGTGGAGAGGATGGAATGTAATTTTCTAGTTGGGTTCTTTGCAGCCCGCACTCCATGCAGTGTCACTTGCTTTCCTTCCCAAGTGAACTTCATCTTCAATTCCTCAAAATCCCACCATATAGGCCCTAATACTCGCAACCACTGGGCACCCAACATGATCCCATAACCTTCTAAGGGAAGAACAAAAAACTCAATTTGAAATTTCCACCCCTGCAACTCTACTGTAATTGGGTGGCACTTCCCTAGACTTGTAATTTTTTTCTCCCAATGCCATGATCACCTCCATAGTCTCCCTCTTTTTCGGAATTAACTCCAAGACCTCGGCGATGGTTAAGCTCACAAAATTGTGAGTGCTCCCTGAGTCAATACGTACCAAAGAGATGGATCTCCCAATTTGGCCATAAACCTTCATTGTGTCTGGTGCATCTCTTCTCGTGATGGCATGTAGGAAAATTTTTGGAAGGCCTTCATTCTCTTCTTCTTCCTCCTCCATTACTCCATCTCCATCATCACCTTCCCCTCTATATGCTTCAATCATGAACAATCTTTTTCAACGGTGCCCTGGTCCATACTTGTCATTGCACTTGAAGCAAAGACCCTTCTCTTGTCTCTCTTTAAGCTTCGTAGGCGTCAATCTTTTAACCTGTATGGTTGGTTGTCCTACACCAGTTTGCTGGTTCACGGGGGTTCGTCAGGTGTCTGGTATGGTATTTTTTCGAAGGGCTAGATGTCGGGCTTCATACAAACGAGCCAGGCCGATGGCAGAAGTGAGAGTGTGCGGCCTTCCTGCTAAAACGTTTGCCTTGATAGCTCCTTCAATCCGCTTACAAAACAACTAACTTGTTGGCTCGGGGTTAAGGTCCCTATTTTTGAAAGAAGGGACTCAAAGCTTGCTTGATAGTCCTTGATACTCCCCTACTGCTGCAACTTCGTCAAACCGAGCCAACAACTTCGTCATAGAATTGGTTGGGGCTAAACCGAGCGCACAATCCTTCTATGAGTTCAACCCAACGTACTTTCCGCCCCTCTCTCAGCAAGATTTAATACCACAACTGGGCTTCCCCTTCTAGGTGGAAAGAATCCAAGGGTGTTTTCTCCTCTTCTAACGTCCCTTGGAATCTAAAGAACTGCTCTGCTCTATAGATCCATCCAGTTGGGTCTTCTCCCCCATTGAAGCGTGGGAACTCCAACTTGACGTGTCTGTTGGTGAACGACTGGTTCTGGTCTTTGGTTTCTGGCCGGGAATTCTCTCTCTCGTCCTCGTGTCTCTTCCCCTGAGAACTCTCCCCTTCGTCACGCTGTGTTCGTCCTTGGGTAGATATCTTCTCCATAATTTCTATCAAATGGCCATCATCTCTTGCTGGACTTCTGATATTACGTGCACTGACTGCTCCAAATTTCCCACTCTGCCCTCCATCGCCGTTTGTTGTACGTTCTTCGTCATTGATCTCGTCACTGGCCAAGCTTCTAGAGTAAAATCTCGGTAGGTCCAACCTTTATTCCTAGAGCGGCCTATGTTGATTCTCTTTGGTTTCTTCCGAGGGAAACTAGGCCTCTTATAGTTTCGAGCAGGGAGACGAACTTAGCTCTAATACCAATTGATGAGAATCAACTAGCACAAAGACAAGAACCTAAAAGCTTGGCTACTTTGGGGGAGCCTTGACCTCTAAAAGCACAACAAGTGTGTAGTTTGATAATATTCAGCATACCTCTTTATTCCTTCTACCTCCTTTAAATAGGAAAAAACGTTACATAAGAGACCTAGTATTAGGTCTGGACTTTAGTATTAAGATTCTGACCTTACAAGGGAAGAATCGTAAATACTATTATGACCTTATTGAAAACAAAATAAAGAAGATACTCTCCTTATTAGTCTAAACATGAGGGTCACCTTTTGAAGATAATCTCCTTATAGAATAATAAAACCTAATATAGAGATACTCTCCTTATTGAACTAAACTTGAGGCACACATGACTTGGGGTTCATATCAATGAGATACTCAGGTTCTTTGTTCTTATAATCTAAATATTTTATCATTAAGCTATGACTTGGATTAGCAATTACATTGCTTCCAGAGGCAAAGAACTCAAATTAATCTCCTCCTTTCCATTTATCTTCGTTTTGTGAGAAACACAGGACTTTTTCCACTAGTCTACTTCCAATGTACTTGAGCATTCTCCTCCTATTAAGAAACTTAAGGGTTAAATACAAAAAAGCGCCATCGAAATACTAGTCACTTTTATATATATATATATATGTAACATGTGTGACACTTAAATACATCAAACTATTATTTTGTGGCAAAAATGTCCATTCGTTAGTTTTGACTATTAGAATGGATGGACAAATAAAATTTGACCAAAATCATTTGAAAATGCCCTTACTTTGACAATTGAAAAAGCAAATTTACTCTTTCTAATTATTAATACTATATTTTTATAATTAAAAAAAAAAAAAAAAATCTAACTTGTGGCCGAACCAACTCCAGCCCCTATGTGGTGTGGCTCGTGGCCAATCTCAAAGGGCATGTGCCACCCCTCCTTGATTTTGGTTTTAATAGTTCTATTAAAAAATCCTGAATATCTTATACGTTAATTAAAAAAGCACGTGATTTTCACAAATCAAAAGACTCATGGCAAATTTATAGACTGGACTTGATAAAATTCCATCAACCTAATTTGGAGTAACGCCAAATATTTAATGTTGCTTTTGAGAGTTTTTCATGTTTAGAAATGATGAAAGGAGGCTACTGCCTATTGCCCTCCGAAATTCTTACTGAAATGAGCACTTGACACGTTGTGGTTAATGTTTTGGCCTGACCATCTTTAATAATGATCTAGCACAATAAAAAAATATATTGAAAAAAATAAAGAATATAATGTAAAATCGGCTATATCTTCTCAATTTTGTTGACTTTAATAAAATCTTTAAATTACTTGGAAAATAAAAATTCTAATTATTCTCGAAATTTTTCTTAATAATTTTTTTTTAATAAAAAATAGAAACGATTATATATATAAAAGTGACATTTCAAGTAAGTATTTACATAATCTTCTTTGTTTGAAGAAAATCAAAATAAAGAGTTGGCATATCTAATCTGTATTCTTTTCTGATCACCACAAATTCTTGTTTCCTTTTCTGATCACCCCCAACTCTTGATGGATAAATGACTTAGTTGTCGGTGAGTAGAAGAAGGAAAATTTTTTTCCCTTAAGCCATCATTACCTTAAGCATTTGGATTCCTCATTCAAATGTAAGTCTTAGGGTTTGGGGCACGTACTACACGCAATTTGTAGTCTCCTTCAAACTATTAAATGAAGCAATATCTGTCTCAAATTATTAAAAAATTGCAATATACTCCTTCTGTTCTAGAAACTCCTAAATTATCGCCCGTTTTGACAAGTTTCTCAAACTTTAAAACTTCTCAATTTCACTCTGCAAATTTTCAATTACAGTCAATTTGAATCCCTCCATTAATTTTTGCCATTAAAACTTTTGAAAAGACAAAATCACCCTTCAATTTTCTTTTTATTAAAAAAGAAAAAATTGAAAAAAATGAAGAAATATTTTTTTTGGAAAAAATGGTCACAAGGTGGCCTAACCGTGGGTCACCTTGTGATTTTTTTTTTTTTTTTTTTCAATGTAAATTTGAAATTTTATAAAAAAGTTGAGGACTATAAACGTCATTATCTCACTTTTAACGTTTGAAATCCGATGGAGAAGTTCAAATTAACTGTAATTTAAAGTTCAGGGGTTCAAATTGAAAGATTTTAAAGTTTTGGAGACTTGTCAAAACACGCATTAATTCTGGGGTCTAAAGTGAGGTTTACCAGAAAAAACTAGTGATCCACTGCAGGATGCAACTGTCATGGGTCTTCATACAAGACTCACTATGATAGGTTACAAGACACATGATTATTGTGGGTATTTTTTTTGGTAGTTCACTTAGTCCCCCTGAAATGTTACGCATTTTGCAAACACTCATTCTCGCCATTCAAAGTTTTAAACACTCACTTTAGCATATCGATCTTTTAATTTTTTCCAATTACCCCACTCCGCTTAGCCGCTTAGAGATTTCCCTTGAAATTTTTTAAAATTTCAAATTTACCCATATTTACAAATAAAAAAAATATATTATTATTATATTTTTTTGACGTGGCAAAACGATGCATTTTAGTTTGGGACTGATGGATGTTAAACCTGTGGGGGAAAATGTAACAGTAGAGGTTAATTTGCCTTTTCGATTGATTGAGGAAGTAAAAATTCGAAGAAAAAAAAAAGTTTAAGGAGATTTTAGTTTTGACGCATTGATTCAAGGATTTATAATATATTTGCTCTTATCTTTAATATGTAATAATAATAAAAGTCAATAACTTTATTTATTTACAAAATAAATAAAAGCAGAAGGTTGAACATAATTTGATACTACCCTAATTGTGATATAAGAGGAAAAAAAAAGAAAGAGAAAAAGTACATATACCCCTCAAACTAATTTTTTTTTTTTTTTAAAAAAAAAAAAATCAAAATATTTAAAATAGAGGAAAAAAAAAACCAAGGGGATCATTTTAATTTGTATGTGTTATAATTTTTTCCATTTCAAAAAAAAATTAAAAATTAAAATTTTTTTTTTAAAAAAAATTTGTTTTTGTTTTTTTTATTTTTTTGAACTTATTGTCTTATTAAAATTGTTTAACGTGGGGAGACATTTAACATTATTTTGGTATTGTAAGAGAGAGACATTAACACAATTGGTTTCATAATTAGTTTCACAATTGGATTAACGTCGGGAGACATTTAACATTAAGAGAATTGGTTTCATAAGTTGGCAGTAACAAATTCATCCTCAAAAAAAGCTAATTATTTACTTTCCAGGGACTCAATTCCACAACAGTTAATTTTGTGTGGAGGGGCATAAATGAAGTTATCAGCACATATCAGGGCATTAAGGTAAATTTAATTTGAAGTTTAGGCGCGCATCTACAGCAGCCAGATGATCCCCACCGGATTCTCGGCACGCTTGGGACTTCGCCGTAAGGCTTCCAACGTGCAGCAGGACGAATAGAAAAGTCTCCAAGTCACGTGTAATATCTGGAGGAGAAGGGTTATAAATGAACCTCTCTCTCACTCTCTCCGTTTACTCTGTTTCCTTTCCCCCACGTACGTCCTATCTCCGCCTTGGTTTTCTGGGTTCTTTTTGCGGCTCTGAATTTCACAATCGCTCTCTCTGCTCTCAGTCTCTCGCAGACACAACTTTTCTTTCGCTTCCGCCATGTCGTCTTCAGAGACCACGACGACTACGAGGTACCTTTTCTTTGCGTTTTCTTTGAAGTTTTTCTTTGTGTTGTTGTGGGTTTGTCTCTGGGGTTTTGCTGCGGAGTGGCGATTGTCTTGTTTTTTTCTGGGAAATTCCATTTTTTGTCTTTGGGTCTTTTGGTTTTTCCTTGATTCTGTTTTATTGTTTGATTTTTCTCTGTTAATTTCACATCTCTGTTCGATCTTTGGATCTGGGTTCTTTCTTGTTTGATGTTTTCCCTTGACTAACTACTGCGGTCGGTCGATTACTCTGTTCGCCGTTAATTATTAGCCATCACTGGTTTTTTGTTTTACACCGTTATTGCGGTCGACCTCTCTCCCCTTCTGCATGTCTGTGTAGTAATGGACTTGTTTCTAGTAATCTACAGTGGTGAGGAAGGGTTATTTTCAAATTTCTGTAATGGGTATATTAGATCAGCGGCCGAAGCCCTTCGGATCTTGGGTTGGGCTACCCACAGTAAGGCCCCTTGGATCAGATCTTGGGTTGGGCTACCCACAGTAAGCCCCTTGGATCGGATCTTGGGTTGGGCTGCCCACAGTAAGGCCCAAGTAGTTAGGGCTTAGTCTATATATTTGGTTTTTTGGTTTCGTTCTCTTCTCGATCTCGTATTAGAAGTAGTGACGCCTTGTTTCAGTTTGCTTGATTGTTGCCTTTTCAAAGATGGATGCCTACTGGTGATCTAAAAATCTCTTTTCTTTTTTTTTTTTCAGAAAGAGGAAGTCACGAGCTGTTGAGACTCTTGCACAGTGGAAAGAGTGTAATGTTGACACCAAACGATCTGGAAAACTTCAAGCCATTGGGTCTAAGAAAGGATGCATGAAAGGCCAGGGAGGGCCTGAGAACTCACTATGCACTTATAGAGGAGTAAGACAAAGGACCTGGGGCAAATGGGTTGCAGAAATCCGAGTGCCAAACGGGGGGAATCGGCTCTGGCTCGGTACTTTTACAAACTCTTTGGAAGGTGCCCGTGCTTATGATGAAGCTGCGAAGAAAATGTACGGCCCTCGTGCTCGCCTCAACTTTCCTGCAGGGTTGGGTTCAACGACTACATCAAACTACCCTGAAAGCATTGCTACATCTTCTGCTGTTGAGGACAGAGCTGATTCTCAGCATTCAGTAGTTCCTGAAATACAGGAGGATCTTCCTTTGATGGATGATGATGGAATGTTTGATTTGGACAGCATTCCAGAGCTTTTCAACGATGATTACTTTGAAAAGTTGGGATCATTTTTCGACGATGGTCAATTGGGGTGTCTTGATGTCGACCAGTGTAGCAAGGCATCATCATATGTGCGGTCTTTGCTGTTCAACGATGATTTCTTTGAAAACATGGGATCAACGACTACATCAAACAACTCAGCGGTCTTTGCTGTTGACGAGAGCACACCTGTTTCCCCCAACTTGTGGAATGAGGATGTAGAAAGCATTGCATTTGCTGATAATGAAGCTGCATTTGAGGACATCGCCCATATTTCTCCTAATGTGCAGAATGAGGCTGGGAAAGATGATTTCTTTAAAGACATGGAATCATTTTTCGACAATGTTAGTCAATTGGGTTTCGACCAATGTGGGAAGCCATCATCAAATCTTACACAGAGTTGGGACTTGGCACCTTCCGGAGTTAGTTAATGGAGTATAAGAAGGATGAATGGATACTTTGATTTGTGATTATTATATTTCAGATTTGACTCATTTGAGGGTATGGCAATTTTGTTAGATATGCTGATTTGTATTCTTTATAGTTGATTCTTTATAGTTTTATGTATATAAGTGATTCTCCATGCTGATTGGGGAATTTGAACATCTTTTTTTTTTCTCTGTAAAGTGATTCTTTATAGGTTTTAGATTGGGGAGTTGGGGGTATATAAATTTACACGTTGTAAATGAATGACCTTTATGAATCGGGATAATAAACAAAGTTTTAGATGTTTATTTTTCTTATTGCTTGTCTTGCATACTATACACTTTGTTCAAGAATGATCAATTTCTCTCTTCTCTTCCTACATTGTTAATGTTTTGGGTTTGAAATTTAACGATCTCTAAGAAGAAAAAGGAAAAAAAAAGTTTTGTAGTATATTTGTTTGTTCAATGAAATACATAGTTATATTAATGGTCCTCTGTTTAATTGTTATCTCTTGGTTTAGAGTAATTTCCATCGAGTACATGCTTAAATATACTTTTCTTTCTCCTCTGCCATGTATAGATTCTTTAATGTGTGATCCCTTCGCAACAAAAATCACTGATTTGCAGCACATAGAAACCGTGCTGCAAATAAGATGCACTTATTAAATGATAACAATGTAGCCCCAAGATACAACTAGGTGATCTTGTTGTACCATATGCAATTGGGTAATTTTGCAGAGCAATCCAGATCTGATTTTTGGAGGGATTACAATTGTCTGTGGAATATTGGGCATGTTAGCTGGTGACTTTGTTCTTGATTTTATGAATAACACCATCTCCAATGCTTTTAAGGTGGGTTCTTTTGAGTTTAGAGGAAAGGAACTAGGATTACCTTCCTTGATTCTTTTGGTAGACATTCATGCATTATTTTCTTCTTCTTGGGCTGTTGTGCATAGAAGAGCGAGATAATCAAATATTTATCTTTTCAAACTGCTAGTTGGTCTTTAATTTTATTCTTCATAAAATCACTTTGAGGTAAAAGTTAGCATCCGCCATGATTTCCTTTGATATGTTACCTAACTAGCTTCAGTTTTTCTAAGGGGGCCATATTTATATCATATACCAGTTATTCTCATATACTTCCTGATATGTATCTGAGACTTAAAACTCTCTAAAGAAAATATTTTTTTTCCAACTTTGGAAAGCATGTCTTATACATTCTTGGTACTCTAGGCACATTGGATATTAGTATAAAATAAGAACATGATCGAAAAGAATAACCAGCGTATATACTCCAAGCATCACAGCATCTAGAGACAGCCATTTAGAATATTAGATTGCAATACTTAAAAGCAGGTGCTAAAATGTGTTCAAGTATAAGAACAAACATCAGGGAAATAGGTATTTGATCATGCTGTTAGGGAGCTTATTAATGTTCTACTCTATTTAATTAATTTGATGGGCTGTTAGATTCTTATGTTTTTAATTCTATTATATAGAGGGTAATATAAGCCGTACATGTTTATGAATCTCACATCCATTGGGTGTGTGCTTGGGTGTGTGCTTGGTTATGGGTATATATACTTGTACCTCTCCACTCGATAGGTTAAGCTTTTTAGTGAATGTTGTGTTGGAGAGCTGTCTAGGGTTCTAACTTCCTGTTTCTATTTGCTACTTGTCGTTTAATTATTTTCAGAGTAAAAGTTGCATTTATCCCTGTTATTCTAGGCATCTAGTTGGTTTCTCCTTGCTGCATCATTATATGAATAATTAACAATGGCAGCTTATTAGGCCTCTAGACTTTCCCAATGGTTAGACATTTTGCCATTATTACATTAAGTTCTAATAAATATTATTGGCATGTGTGCAATTCTCAAACAGAGCTAGGAACCTTAATCTTTGAGATGCAGTTCCCTACAACTAAATCTTCTTGTAGCTACCGATGCTATTTCTACATATTCTTTAGTGCCTTGGGACTCTCATGTCTAGCCTTTTTGCATGTTTTTTTCTTTGTAAGATTCGATGTGGTTATTGAAGCTTTTTAATGCAGAAAAGCCTTTAAATGAATTTTTGCTTTCTATATTATATTTCAACATCACAAAACTCCATGGTCCTGTATGACATGAAACTGAATAATGTGCAGAACTCAATATTAAATTTAGATTACAATGTTGATTAAGCAAATCATCTTATATTCACAATCATGGAAATTTAATGAACTTGGATAGAAGGCAAATTGGAGTTGCAAAATGCGAAAGTAAGGAAGTATTCTCCTGAAGAAGTGGTAATGAGACAAATCAT
>NC_081544.1:5283749-5285773 GCF_901000735.1 Corylus avellana | reverse complement strand
TTTTTTTTTTTTTTTTTATATATATATATATATATCACAATTAGGGTAGTATCAAATTATGTTCAACCTTCTGCTTTTATTTATTTTGTAAATAAATAAAGTTATTGAGTTTTATTATTATTACATATTAAAGATAAGGGCAAATATATTATAAATCCTTGACTCAATACGTCAAAACTGAAATCTTCCTAAACTTTTTTTTTCTTCGAATTTTTACTTCCTCGGTCAATTGAAAAGGTAGATTAACCTCTACTATTACATTTTCCCCCACAGGTTTAACACCCATCAGTCCCAAACTAAAATGCATCGTTTTGCCACGTCAAAAAAATATAATAATAATATTTTTTATTTATTTGTAAATATGGGTAAATTTTAAATTTTAAAAAATTTCAGGGGTATAAAGGTATTTTTATCCTTCATACCGCCTGATTTAATCCAAATCTCTAAGCGGCTAAGTGGAATGGGGTAATTGGAAAAAATTAAAAGATCGATATGCTAAAGTGAGTTTTTAAAACTTTGAATGGCAAGAATGAGTGTTTGCAAAATGCGTAACATTTCAGGAGGACCAAGTGAACTACCAAAAAAAAAACCCCACGATAATCATGTGTCTTGTAACCTATCATAGTGAGTCTTGTGTGAAGACCCATGACAGTTGCATCCTGCAATGGATCACTAGTTTTTTCTGGTAAACCTCACTTTAGACCCCAGAATTAATGTGTGTTTTGACAAGTTTCCAAAATTTTTAAATCTCTCAATTTGAACCCCTGAACTTTAAATTCCAGTTAATTTGAACTTCTTCATCAGATTTCAAACGTTAAAAATGAGACAATGACGTTTATAGTCCTCAACTTTTTTATAAAATTTCAAATGTACTCTAAAAAAAAAAAAAATCACAAGGTGACCCACGGTTAGGCCACCTTGTGACCATTTTTTTCAAAAAAAATATTTCTTCATTTTTTTCTTTTTTAATAAAAAGAAAATTGAATGGTAATTTTGTCTTTTCAAAGGTTTTAATGGCAAAAATTAACGGAGGGGTTTAAATTGACTGCAATTGAAAGTTTGCAGGGTGAAATTGGGAGGTTTTAAAGTTGGAGAAACTTGTCAAAACGGGAGATAATTTAGGAGTCTCTAGAACAAAAGGAGTATATTGCAATTTTTTTAATAATTTGAGACAGATATTGCTTCATTTAATAGTTTGAATTAAGGAGACTACAAATTGCGTGTAGTACCTGCCCCAAACCCTAAGACTTACATTTGAATGAGGAATCCAAATGCTTAAGGTAATGATGGCTTAAGTCATTTATCCATCAAGAGTTGGCGGTGATCAGAAAAGGAAACAAGAATTTGTGGTGATCAGAAAAGAATACAGATTAGATATGCCAACTCTTTATTTTGATTTTCTTCAAACAAAGAAGATTATGTAAATACTTACTTGAAATGTCACTTTTATATATATAATCGTTTCTATTTTTTATTAAAAAAAAATTATTATGAAAAATTTCGAGAATAATTAGAATTTTTATTTTCCAAGTAATTCAAAGATTTTATTAAAGTCAACAAAATTGAGAAGATATAGCCGATTTTACATTATATTCTTTATTTTTTTTTTTTTTTTTATTGTGCTAGATCATTGCCGTAGTCTATCCATTTCCCGTATTTTTATTATTATTATTATTTTTAATTTTTTATTCTTTTGGGAGGTTTCTCTCTCCTTCTCTTTTTCTCTCTCTCTCCTTCTCTGGAGCGTGGGCGGCGCGTGAGGTAGTCTGGTTGGCACGAGTGGCGGCACTATGGCGGGAGGAAGATTGTGGTCAGTGGAGGCGAAGGAGTTTGAACTGGTGGTGAAGAGAGGGGCAGCAGGGGTAAGGCTTTTCGAGAGGAGCAAAGGGAAACAAAGGTCAATATTCATTAAGTCAGACGAATTGGAGTGGCTGTTCAGGAATGTGGAGGTGCTGGTGACGGTGGACACCTCAGAGGTGTTCTGGGATCAGTCGAGAGCAGGTTATCCACGGTTCATTGCTCAA
>NC_081544.1:5272382-5283649 GCF_901000735.1 Corylus avellana | reverse complement strand
CTCACAGATCTGAATTTCAGTCTCACTCTTTGCTCTCTGCTCTCAGCCTCTCACCAACCGAACTTTTCTTTCACTGCCATGTCTTCGGAGACCACCACTACGAGGTAGCTTTTCTTTTCCCTTCCTTTCTTGCGGGTTGGGTTTTCTGGGGTTTTGCGGAGTGGTGGGTCTGTTAGTGTTTTTTTTTTTTTTTTTTTTGTCTTGTTTATCTCCGTGTTGTTGGTTAGGGTTTTCAAAGATGGCTACTTGTGAGTTAAATGTGTTCTTTTGCTTTTCCAGGAAGAGAAAGTCACGGAGTAGAATGTCCGTGGATGAGACTCTTGCCAAGTGGAAAGAGAATCAGATTCAGCTTGAGTCTAAACCAATTCTGAAAATTCAAGGGATTGGGTCTAAGAAAGGATGCATGAAAGGCAAGGGAGGGCCTGAGAATTCAAAATGTAGATACAGAGGAGTGAGACAAAGGACGTGGGGTAAATGGGTTGCAGAAATTCGGCGTCCAAATGGGGGAAACAGGCTCTGGCTTGGTACTTTCGCAACTGCTTATGAAGCTGCTCTTGCTTATGATGAAGCCGCAAGGACTATGTTCAGTTCTCGTGCTCGCCTAAACTTTCCAACAAGGTTGGACTCAACGACCACATCAAACAACTCTGTGGTCTTTGCTGTTGACGAGAGCACACCTGTTTCCCCCAACTTGGGGAATGAGGATGTAGAAAGCATTGCATTTGCTGGCAATGATGCTACATCTGTTGAGGACAAGAATGAGGCTGGGAAAGGTGAATTGGGAGCTAATACTCAGCATCTGACATGTCATTTCGTGGATGAGGATGGAATATTTGATTTGGGTGACATTCCCGATCTTTCCGGCGATGATTTCTTTAGCAACATCGAATCGCTATTTAACTTCGATTTTGATGCTGGTCATTTGGGATTTCTTGGTGATGACCAATGCGGAATGCCATCAGATCTTACAGACAGCTGCAAAATCCATATGACAAGTTGCTAGGGGTCTCAATCATATGGGTAGGCACCTTCCAGAGTTAATTAATGGAGTAGTATAAGAAGGATGATAGGTCTGAATCATGTCAATTTTGTTTGACATGCTGATTTTTATAGTTGATTCTTTAAATTTTTGTAATTTTTTATAAGTGATTCTCTAAAGGTTTTAGATTGGGGAATTTAACTACTTTTTTTCTCTGTAAGTGATTCTTTATAGGTTTTAGATTGGGGAATTTAACTGCTTTTTTTTTTCCTCTATAAGTGATTCTTTATAGGTTTTAGATTGGGGATTTGGGGGTATATAAATTTACATGTTGTAAATGAATGACCTTTTTGGGTCGGGATAATAAACAAAGTTTTAGTTGTGTATTTTTCTTATTGCTTGTCTTGCATACTACACACTTTGTTTAACTCTCTTCTCTTCCTACATTGTTAATGTTTTGGGTTTGAAGTTTAATGATCTGTAATAAGGAATAAGGAAAAAGGAAAAAAGTTTTGAGTATATCTGTTTGTTCAATGAAATAAATAGTTATACTAATGGTCCTCTATTTAATTGTTATCTCTTGGTTTAAAGCTCTATTTTCTACCATATATGGATATGTACCATTCATTGATGCTTGGAGTTCATATAATTCAGAGCATCTTAACTTTGTTTATATTGGAATTAATTTTGTATACTTGCCTGGAATAGCTTCACAGTTCTGAACCTAGTGTGCCAAAACAGAATGCACTTTGAAAACCGCAAACCAATTGCTAAAACATTAGATTGAAGTAAGGCTCCGTTGCCTTCTTTTTCTAGCAGTTTGAACCCCTGACTACTGTATTTTGCTTTTGACTGATTCTTACATGCTTGAGATTCCTTATTGAAATAATTAGAGAATGGGGCATTTACGTTATTTCTAAATGGAGACTTACTTCAATCTAGTCTTTTCATATATGTAAGTACATCAACTTGTTAATTCTATGCACCACCCGAAATCCACCCAGCAAAGTTTGTTTACATAATACACTTAACTAATTCTTGTGCTGGTTAGTTCACATGAAACTATTTTGTGGATCCTTAGCTTTGTTACCTCAGCAACTGATGCGAAAGTAATTGTCCATGCATATTTTTAGATCATCTGTTGGCATTTATCTTCTAATTTTCTTCCACTTAGCTCTGGAACTTTCAATTGCAAAAGAATAGTTGACAGCTAAGTAACTAGTACAACACATTCTTATGCTAATTGTTTTCAAATCTGATAAGCACATTCTTTTATGAGTAAAAGTCGGAGCATTAGAACTTGTTTCATTGTGGTTTTGTTTGATACTCATATTATTAGCCCAGTTATTTATTCAAGCTGTCGCTTTTTGCTATTTTTATCTTATACGTGCATAAATGCATGTCCTTTGTGCTTTTCAATGAATTACTTATTTATCAAAAAAACATACATAAAAGCATGCGAATGTACGCAAGTATTTGCTATATTTGAGTGTGTGATTATGTAGCTTTATGCTTTTTTATTTTGCCATTGGTATAGTTCGTTTATCTTGATCTTGTGAGGTGTCACCTTAGAGCAGCTATGCGGAGATATATAAATTTACACGTTGCAAATGAATGACCTTTATGAATCGGGATAATAAACAAAGTTTTAGATGTGTATTTTTCTTATTGCTTGTCTTGCATACTACAAACTTTGTTCTAGAATGACCAATTTCTCTCTTTCCTTCCTACATTGTTAATGTTTTGGGTCTGAAGTTTAATGATCTCTAACAAGGAAAAGGAAAAAAAAAGTTTTGTAGAATATCTGTTTGTTCAATGAAATACATAGTTATATTAATGGTCCTCTATTTAATTGTTATCTCTCGGTTTAGAGTAATTTCCATCGAGTACATGCTTAAATATACTTTTGATTATCCTCTACCGTGTATAGATTCTTTAATTAGTGATCCTTTCGCAACAAAAATCACTGATTTGCAGCACATAGCAACTGTGCTGCAAATAAGATGCACTTATTAAATGATAACAATGTAGCCCCAAGATACAACTTGGTGATCTTGCTGCACCATATGCAATTGGGTAATTTTGCAGAGCAATCCAGATCTGATTTTTGGAGGGATTACAATTGTCTGTGGAATATTGGGCATGTTAGCTGGTGACTTTGTTCTTGATTTTATGAATAACACCATCTCCAATGCTTTTAAGGTGGGTTCTTTTGAGTTTAGAGGAAAGGAACTAGGATTACCTTCCTTGATTCTTTTGGTAGACATTCATGCATTATTTTCTTCTTCTTGGGCTGTTGTGCATAGAAGAGCGAGATAATCAAATATTTATCTTTTTGAACTGCTAGTTGGTCTTCAATTTTATTCTTCATAAAATCACTTTGAGGTAAAAGTTAGCATCCGCCATGATTTCCTTTGATATGTTACCTAACTAGCTTCAGTTTTTCTAAGGGGGCCATATTTATATCATATATCAGTTATTCTCAGATACTTCCTGATATGTATCCGAGACTTAAAACTCTCTAAAGAAAATATTTTTTTTTCCAACTTTGGAAAGCATGTCTTATACGTTCTTGGTACTCTAGGCACATTGGATATTAGTATAAAATAAGAACATGATCGAAAAGAATAACCAGCGTATATACTCCAAGCATCACAGCATCTAGAGACAGCCATTTAGAATATTAGATTGCAATACTTAAAAGCAGGTGCTAAAATGTGTTCAAGTATAAGAACAAACATCAGGGAAATAGGTATTTGATCATGCTGCTAGGGAGCTTATTAATGTTCTACTCTATTTAATTAATTTGATGGGCTGTTAGATTCTTATGTTTTTAATTCTATTATATAGAGGGTAATATAAGCCGTACATGTTTATGAATCTCACATCCATTGGGTGTGTGCTTGGGTGTGTGCTTGGTTATGGGTATATATACTTGTACCTCTCCACTCGATAGGTTAAGCTTTTTAGTGAATGTTGTGTTGGAGAGCTGTGTAGGGTTCTAACTTCCTGTTTCTATTTGCTACTTTTCCTTTAATTATTTTCAGAGTAAAAGTTGCATTTATCCCTGTTATTCTAGGCATCTACATGGTTTCTCCTTGCTGCATCATTATATGAATAATTATCCATGGCAGCTTATTAGGCCTCTAGGCTTTTGCCAATGGTTAGACATTTTGCCATTATTACATTAAGTTCTAATAAATATTATTGGCATGTCTGCAATTCTCAAACAGAGGTAGGAACCTTAATCTTTGAGATGCAGTTCCCTACAACTAAATCTTCCTGTAGCTACCGATGCTATTTCTACATATTCTTTAGTGCCTTGGGACTCTCATGTCTAGCCTTTTTTGCATGTTTTTTTCTTTGTAAGATTCGATGTGGTTATTGAAGCTTTTTCATGCAGAAAAGCCTTTAAATGAATTTTTGCTTTCTATATTATATTTCAACATCACAAAACTCCATGGTCCTGTATGACATGAAACTGAATAATGTGCAGAACTCAATATTAAATTTAGATTACAATGTTGATTAAGCAAATCATCTTATATTCACAATCATGGAAATTTAATGAACTTGGATAGAAGGCAAATTGGAGTTGCAAAATGCGAAAGTAAGGAAGTATTCTCCTGAAGAAGTGGTAATGAGACAAATCATATAGTTATGAAGTTCTGATGGCATAAGTTGGGTCAGAATCTTCAGATATGTTGTTGGATTTTTGGGAAAGCATTTTTTTTTTTTTTTGTGGGGGGGGTTGGGGATAAGGCAATTTTATTTGCATAGGCCAAAAGCTTTGAACAGTTGAGCTTCCTGGCTTGTCTCGAAATAGAATTCATGTCGCTTCTTTTTCTTCTATGCTTTTTATATAATACAAGTTTGGTTTAGTGAAGCTTTGTGGAATTGAGAAAACCTTCAGGAATAGCCTTATTCAAATATTTTTGTCTTTATTTACAATAATCATACCAAAATTATTTGGAAAAATTACAGTTTACCCTCTCAAAGTTGACAGTGTTTTTCAATTCGAACATCGAAGTTTCAATTTTTGCAATCCACCCCCACAAAGTTTTAATTTTTTTCAATTCAACCAATATTATCCCTAAATTCCCATATTGCCCCTATTTTTATTTTTTTATAAAGAAAAAAATAAATTTAGGGATGCAAAAATGGTTAGATGGCCAACGCCACCCCGAATTTTTTTAAAATTTTTTATAAAAAATTAAGGGCAATATGAGAAGTTTTGGATACAATTGGTCAAATTGCAAAAATTTGAAACTTTGAGGGGGTGGATTGCAAAAATTGAAACTTTGGGGTTAGAATTAAAAATTTCTGCCAACTTTAGGGGGGTAAAAAGTAATTTTCCCAAATTATTTTTTCTTGACCCTGCCACTAAATAGCTTAGTTGGAAACTATTGCAGCTTCTTTCAGTGGCAACATTTTTTTGCTTCAGGGCCTTTTGATAGATAATACATGTGTATTCATGCCCATGTAGTTACAAAGTCATGCAATTTGTCATCCTTGTTGATTTTCTTGCCTGTTCTCTTCCTTCAATTGCTTATATTAAGACTTGTTTGGACCTTTTTTTTGTCCTTTTTGAGAATATACATGCAAACCAGTAGATGCTTGTTCAAGGTCCATTTACTCATTGAAGATTGGGGTTTTTTATTTTTTGTTTTTCTCTTTTTCACTGTAAATACCAAACAAACTATAAAAGCATCTTTACTACTCAATCCAATATCTAAAACTTGGATTAGTTTCATGTGAGTAAACCTTTTTTTTTTTTTTTTGTTGGACGTATGACTATATGAGTATTATTGACTTGAATAGTGACGACATTAGTAAAATTAAGAAACATGAGAAAAATAAAGAGGCTTGTAAAGGATTATACTCAGAAGATTGATACCCAATAGAAGACTCATGCATAACGTTCCAATTTAGAAAAAAATTAACAACAAATAAATTGTCACGTGGCTCTTAACATATGAGAATCATATAATTTTTTTAATAGCGTTTTATATATATAAACCGCCAATACTCTAATTGAGTAAAGAAGAATGGCAAACTTTGTGTTATCTTACAAGATCTAATTATTAATTTTTTTCCTGAAAAAAAAAATGGTAGACCTAAAGAAAATCGATGGTACTATTATACTATAACATTATCAAAGCTTTTATAATGCGATAAAAAGAGCCAAAAAAAAAAAAAAAAAGAAGCACAAAAGGAAAATGAGGAAAACATCTTGGAAGTTTGAATTTTTGACTTTAATAAAATCTTTGAATTACTTGGAAAATAAAAATTCTAATTATTGTCGAAATTTTACTTAATAAATAAATTTTTTACTAAAAAATAGAAATGATTATATATATATATATAGACACACACATACATAAAAGGATATTTCAAGTAAGTATTGGCATAATCTTCTATGTTTGAAGAAATTCAAAATAAAGAGTCGACATATCATACCTTAAATAGACAAATTGTCAAGAAGTATTTCCACATAAAGATACATAAACTTTCGAATTATAAACATTACACAAGCTTAGATATTTAATTATTAAAATTAAAAAATCAGGTTTGTATATGTAATAGTAAGAATAAAAATCAAGAAATTTTATTATTATTATTATTATTTAAAAAGGAAAAAAAAATGCAAAATAAATTATGGTTTCACCAAGTTACAAATAATTTCCTTAAAGTAAGTAGAAAATATAAATAGGTTTATGTGGGCATTTCCGTTAGCAAATTGGACAGTATTCGTTAATGTCCCATGTTAGCACTAACAATATTGTTACACGTGTATTTTAAAATAAAAAATATATATATAAAAACAATTTGCAACTTAATGAAACCAACTAGACTGATTTTACCTTATTTTTTTCAAAAAGATAAAAGCAAAAGGTTATTATAAAATACGATAATTCCTTGACTGTAATACATATAAAGAAAAAAGAAAAAGAGATAATTCACGTTGTCCGAAATGAAGATAAAAGAAAGAAAGAAATCAGAAAAAAAGACCTTTCTTGGCCTTATCTAACTGCTATTGGTTGCAATCCTTCAGACATGAGTAGTAACGAATTGTTCCTCAAAAATGCAATTATTTACTGCATTGGGACTCAAGGCATAAATGAAGATATGAGCAACATGTCGGGATATAAGAGTCAATTTAATTTGAATATATGGCGCCCATATCGCTTGGTTCCTGTATGCGTGGGCCGCAGTCTAGGGTTTCGCACAGAGCCAAAGCGTCGAATAGAAACGCGCCACGTCATGGAAGATGCGGAAACGGTTATATAGGAACAAGAGAAAGAGTCTCTTCGCTTACTCTGTTTTCTTTTCTGATCGCCGCAAACTCTTGTTTCCTTTTCTGATTACGGCCAACTCTGTCTCTTGGTTTTCTGGGTCTTTTTGCAAGGAGCGATCTCAGAGCTCACTGCTCTGAATACCGCAAACTCTGTTTCCTTTTCTGATCACTGCCAACTCTGTTCTTGGTTTTCTGGTTCTTTTGCAAGAAGCGCTCTCAGAACTCACAGATCTGAATTTCAGTCTCATTCTTTGCTCTCTGCTCTCAGCCTCTCACCAACCGAACTTTTCTTTCACTGCCATGTCTTCGGAGACCACCACTACGAGGTAGCTTTTCTTTTCCCTTCCTTTCTTGCGGGTTGGGTTTTCTGGGGTTTTGCGGAGTGGTGGGTCTGTTAGTGTTATTATTTTTTTTTTGTCTTGTTTATCTCCGTGTTGTTGGTTAGGGTTTTCAAAGATGGCTACTTGTGAGTTAAATGTGTTCTTTTGCTTTTCCAGGAAGAGAAAGTCACGGAGTAGAATGTCCGTGGATGAGACTCTTGCCAAGTGGAAAGAGAATCAGATTCAGCTTGAGTCTAAACCAATTCTGAAAATTCAAGGGATTGGGTCTAAGAAAGGATGCATGAAAGGCAAGGGAGGGCCTGAGAATTCAAAATGTAGATACAGAGGAGTGAGACAGAGGACGTGGGGTAAATGGGTTGCAGAAATTCGGCGTCCAAATGGGGGAAACAGGCTCTGGCTTGGTACTTTCGCAACTGCTTATGAAGCTGCTCTTGCTTATGATGAAGCCGCAAAGACTATGTTCGGTTCTCGTGCTCGCCTCAATTTTCCAGGAGGGTTCGATTCAACGACTGCATCAAACAACTCTGCGGTCTTTGCTGTTGACGAGAGCACACCTGTTTCCCCCAACTTGGGGAATGAGGATGTAGAAAGCGTTGCATTTGCTGACAATGATGCTGCATCTGTTGAGGACAAGAATGAGGCTGGGAAAGGTACTAACACGGCCAGCTGTACGATACAAGAAGATCTGACATGCCATTTCATGGATGAGGATGGAATATTTGATTTGGGTGACATTCCCGATCTTTCCGGCGATGATTTCTTTAGCAACATCGAATCGCTATTTAACTTCGATTTTGATGCTGGTCATTTGGGATTTCTTGGTGATGACCAATGCGGAATGCCGTCAGATCTTACAGACAGCTGCAAACTCCATATGACAAGTTGCTAGGGGTCTCAATCATATGGGTAGGCACCTTCCAGATTTAATTAATGGAGTAGTATAAGAAGGATGATAGGTCTGAATCATGTCAATTTTGTTTGACATGCTGATTTTTATAGTTGATTCTTTAAATTTTTGTAATTTTTTTGTAAGTGATTCTCTAAAGGTTTTAGATTGGGGAATTTAACTACCTTTTTTCTCTGTAAGTGATTCTTTATAGGTTTTAGATTGGGGAATTTAACTGCTTTTTTTTTCCTCTGTAAGTGATTTTTTATAGGTTTTAGATTGGGGATTTGGGGGTATATAAATTTACATGTTGTAAATGAACGACCTTTATGGGTCGGGATAATAAACAAAGTTTTAGTTGTGTATTTTTCCTATTGCTTGTCTTGCATACTACACACTTTGTTCAACTCTCTTATCTTCCTACATTGTTAATGTTTTGGGTTTGAAGTTTAATGATCTGTAACGAGGAAAAAGGAAAAGAGTTTTGAGTATATCTGTTTGTTCAATGAAATAGATAGTTATATTAATGGTCCTCTATTTAATTCCTATCTCTTGGTTTAAAGCTCTATTTTCTACCATATATGGATATGTACCCTTCATTGATGCTTGGAGTTTATATAATTCAGAGCATCTTAACTTTGTTTCTATCGGAATTAATTTGGTATACTTGCTTGGAATTGTTTCACAGTTCTGAACCTAGTGTGCCAAAACAGAATGCACTTTGAAAACCACAAACCAATTGCTAAAACATTAGATTGAACTAAGGCTCCATTGCCTTCTTTTTCTAGCAGTTTGAACCCGTGACTACTGTTTTTTGCTTTTGTCTGATTCTTACATGCTTGAGATTCCTTATTGAAATAATTAGAGAATGGGGCATTTACGTTATTTCTAAATGGAGACTTACTTCAATCTAATCTTTTCACATATGTAAGTACGTCAACTTGTTAATTCTATGCACCACCCGAAATCCACCCAGCAAAGTTTATTTACATAATACACTTAACTAATTCTTGTGCTGGTTATTTTGCATGAAACTATTTTGTGGATCCTTAGCTTCGTTACCTCAGCAACTGATGCGAAAGTAATTGTCCATGCATATTTTTAGATCATCTGTTGGCATTTATCTTCTGATTTTCTTCCACTTAGCTCTGGAACTTTCAATTACATTCTTTTATGAGTAAAAGTCGGAGCATTAGAACTTGTTTCATTGTGGTTTTGTTTCATTTCTAGAACCAAATAGTATGAGTATGCTAAATACTATGCCAGGACAAGGGGTTTTCTCTTTAAACATTGAAGATCCAGATTCTGGTGTCTGCCCATCCAATGGGTCCTTATTATCTATTAGTTATTCCGTATCTCTGGTGACAGAAGATGAACATATGAAAGAAATTCTTGAAAGTAGTGATGAATTTGAATTTGAGATAGGGGCTGGAGCAGTGATTCCTCTTCTTGAAGCAGTTGTGACAAAGCTGTCCTTTGGTCAGTCTGCTTGTTTCAAAACAGATTTGGCTTAGCTGCTGCAGTTGATTCTGCAAGGAATTTTTCTTTGGTATCTTCAGGTGAGTTGCCATCCTCTTTCATAGAAATGTTATGAAGATGATTTCATGGAGCAGCTTGTGACTACGTAAATTTGATTGTCATCATTATGAAATTGATGAATTTCCGTTCTAATCTAGATCGTATCTTGATATGCTGTCTCAGTTTGCTCTAGTTTGAAAGATGGTTCATTACATTCAAGGGATTTGATTGTTTCGTTGACACGGTTAAACGTATACATCAGTTTAAAAAGAAATCGTTTGACTGAGTGCTGTATAGCAAGGTTAACTCTTAGAAATTTCTAAATAAGAACTCTCTCTCATTACGCCTTGTTATTAGAGAATATGGTGAGTACTTCCCTTTTTACCATAAAGAGTCAGTAACAACAGGCTTTGTTATTATTAGAAAAAGATTCATGATTAAAAATGGTGGAAACAACTGTTTTCCCTCCAGAAAATGTTTTACCTTGTATGGATAATTAAACACATCAAGAAATATAACAAATTTTGCGTTATGTTGCAACTTGTGACCGAACCTACTGACATATATCATTTTAATTGGTTAGCAATCTGTAATAGGGTCCTTTTTGTTGTTGTTCTTACATATCTTTAGCTGAAAGTGTCGATTCTCAAATTCAACTGACTGTGTGCGGTCTTCTTTGTTTTCTAATTTGCAGAATCCTGCTGTTTAGAGTATTCTATAACTTTGTTGCGAGTTACAGAACCTCTAGAGGACAGAATGGAGCAGCCTCTTTTTAGCCCTCCGCTTTCGAAGCAACGTGTGGAATATGCAGTGCAACACTTCAGGCAATCTCATGCTACTACTTTGGCGTACAAGCATTTTCCACTAATATTTTTCAGTGTTGATATTTGAAATTGAGTTGGATCTCTGTTTTCTTTTCAGGTTGACTTTGGATGTGGTTCTCGAAGTTTATTAGATGCTTTATTGAATCATCCGACTACTCTAGAAAAAGTTGTTGTCATTGATATTTCACAAAAGAGTCTAAGCTGTGCTGCAAAGGTCTGAACCATTTACAGCTGCTAAGTTTTTCAAATGGAGAATTTTTGTACTATATCCTAAAAGTTTTGTTTATGTTCATTCCTCGGTTAGATATTAGGTTTATTACCATGAGGACTACATAATGGAAGTTTTTCTGCTAAAAACTTTGAATATATTCTAGGGAACTGGTTCCAATTTTTGATAGGTCTGACTAATCATTAGGAGCCT
>NC_081544.1:5185965-5272282 GCF_901000735.1 Corylus avellana | reverse complement strand
TTTGCCCTTTGTAAATGATTCTTTATAGGTTTTAGATTGGGGATTTGGGGGTATATAAATTTACATGTTGTAAATGAATGACCTTTATGGGTCAGGATGATAAACAAAGTTTTAGTTGTGTATTTTTCTTATTGCTTGTCTTGCATACTACACACTTTGTTCAACTCTCTTCTTTTCCTACATTGTTAATGTTTTGGGTTTGAAGTTTAATGATCTGTAACAAGGAAAATGGAAAAGAGTTTTGAGTATATCTGTTTGTTCAATGAAATAGATTGTTATATTAATGGTCCTCTATTTAATTCCTATCTCTTGGTTTAAAGCTCTATTTTCTACCATATATGGATATGTACCCTTCATTGATGCTTGGAGTTTATATAATTCAGAGCATCTTAACTTTGATTCTATCGGAATTAATTTTGTATACTTGCCTGGAATAGTTTCACAGTTTTGAAGCTAGCATGCCAAAACAGAACGCACTTTGAAAACCACAAACCAATTGTTAAATATTAGATTGAAGTAAGGCTCCATTGCCTTCTTTTTCTAGCAGTTTGAACCCCTGACTACTGTATTTTGCTTTTGTCTGATTTGCTTGAGATTATTGAAATAATTAGAGAATGGGGCATTTACATTATTTCTAAATGGAGACTTACTTCAATCTAATCTTTTCATATATGTAAGTACATCAACTTGTTAATTCTATGCACCACCCGAAATCCACCCAGCAAAGTTTATTTACATAATACACTTAACTAATTCTTGTGCTGGTTATTTCACATGAAACTATTTTGTGGATCCTTAGCTTTGTTACCTCAGCAACTGATGCGAAAGTAATTGTCCATGCATATTTTTAGATCATCTGTTGGCATTTATCTTCTGATTTTCTTCCTCTTAGCTCTGGAACTTTCAATTGCAAAAGAATTGTTGACAACTAAGTAACTAGTACAACACATTCTTATGCTAATTGTTTTCAAATCTGATAAGCACATTCTTTTATGAGTAAAAGTCGGAGCATTAGAACTTGTTTCAATGTGGTTTTGTTTGATACGTATATTATTAGCCCAATTATTTATTCAATCTATCGCTTTCTGCTATTTTTATTGTATACGTGCGTAAATGCATGTCCTTTGTGCTTTTCAATAAATTACTTATTGATCAAAAAAACATACATAAATGCATGCGAATATATGCAAGTATATGCTATATTTGAGTGTGTGATATAATTTTCTGTAGCTTTATGCTTTTTTATTTTGCCATTGGTATAGTTCATTTATCTTGATCTTGTGAGGTGTCAGCTTAGAGCAGCTATGCGGAGAGAGGGTGATTTCTACAGTGTCATTTTGTTTTCTAAACCTTGGTTTGTGTTATAATAAAACCATTTGTTGCTTCAAATTTGATGGAATGTAAAAACTTTCATTTTATGGTACTCTCATTTTATGTGTCTTGGGCATATATATTTTTGACTTTGATGTTTTCTATATTGCTTTTGTGTCGTCGATTAAGTTCCTCTCAAAGCTTCATCCCCTAAGTGGTCACTTTAGAGCAGCTCTGCAGAGAGAAGATGATCTTTATGGTTTGGTTCCTGTTCCTGTCATGGCTATTTTTGATTCAAAGCTAAGCAATCTCTGTAAATCCATTAATCCAAAGGTGGAGTCAAATCCATTCTTGGCTATACCATTGATTATGAGGGCTGCTACAAGATCATCTGGCCTTGTTGCTTCTTCTGAAGAGCAGCTTTGGATTCGGAGGCAAGATCCATACCCTCCTGAGATTATGGAGTTATCATTTAGCCAAACATCTGGCTCCCCACTAAGCACTTTGATTGAAGCCATACATATTCCATGTTCGTTGGAGAAGACTGTTGAACCTGTGACTCTAGATGTCTCTTCAACTAACATGGATGTTATTGCCAAAATACTTGGTTTAACAGATGCTACTAGTCTTCTAGCCTCCAGGTAGGTGAAAGATATGTAATGGCAGGGCCTAGGAGGATGGAAGTTTTCATTTTATGAATTGGCTTCCACGTTTGAGTCTTGTTATTGGTACTGATTTGTACTTGTTTTTAACAGGACTGTTGGTAAAGCTTCTTCTGAGGTGAGAGTGTACTTTGCTGCCCACCAGTCATATCTTTTGTATATGTCATCAGATCCTCTTATTGTAAACGAAGCTCTTCATTTTGAAGGATCCTTAAATGCAAGGGCAAGTTATTTCTGTGGTCAAGGTATATATGGTGATGCAATTTTGGCATCAATTGGATACACGTGGAAGTCCAAAGACCTTTTCTATGAAGACGTATCTGTGCAATCATATTATAGGTCTCTTCTAACTTCATGTATTTTATTGAGTTTATTTCACAATGTCCATTCTTGCAGTCTTCTCTATAACGATACTTGATCTTTATTGTTTTTTTTTTTTTTTGATGAATGAGTAACTTTCATTAACCAACTACTAAACACTTTACAAAGAAAAGCTAAAGCACTAAGCTAAAGCTGAAAACACCTATACAAGCAAAAAAAGCCTCCACAAAATTAAACCAATATCCCATCTATACCCCAAGCACTACAAAGAATATCATTTCCTCTAGTCTTTTTAAATCTACCTTTTGTAGCAAACCGGATCCTCACCTCCCATCTAATACTTGATCTTTATTGTTTAATAATTAATGCTGCTGAATCATAAAGAATATGCACGTCTTCAGTATTCTTGCGCTATTGCATAGCACTCAGTTTGAGTCCTACAAATCATCTTTCGAAGGTCCTTTGTTGGTGCATTGGTTGAAGAAAATTTTCAAATTGATTCCTTGGTCACTCCCCCATACCATGTCAGTAGATAATGACACGTGCACTACAAACAAATTGTGTGACTTGTGTGTCCAATGCTACCTTGTGTCATATCTTACCTCGTTATAATTAATTAGCTCTTCTTTTTTGGAGTTACCATTTTGCTAATCTTTCCTTTGGGCTGGGTAGGGTCTTGTATTTAGCATTATGATGATTCTATTAATCATTTAATTGCTCCACTTTTGGTTAATGATGAAAGAATGAAAATTACAAATTGTAGGGGAAATCATCATTTTCTTGAAACCCTCCCGGAATTGAGTTGTTCTTCGATTCCTCTAGAGGGTTCTTTCTTTTTTCTTCGTATTTTTGGGACACCTTGTCCGAGAGAATATGGTGGTATGTAAGTTTTGCATATGCAATTGCTGTTTTGGTGCTGAATTGTCACGTAATTATGCACCATTCCTTAAATTAGTTACATTTAGATTGCTTACAAGATGCTCATTAATAAGATACCAAGTGGAGTTTACAAGTTGTCCAGAGTGACAGTACTTACAGCAGAGTTGCCTTTGGCATTTACTACAAGAGCAAACTGAAGGGGTTCTTTCCCTAGAGAGATCCTGTGTACGTTTTGTCGTCAACATAGGCTATCTAAGCCTGTCTTCTCTATTGTAAGTACTCCTTTAAAAGGGCTGTCTGAGTCACCAAAGTCACACAAGATGTTGCAAGGTATAGATTCAACTGAAGAGGAGATAGAACTTGCAAATGGAGGTGCTATTGCTACTGGTGCCTGCGAAGCAGCTGTCACCTATCAATGTGAAGTAAAAATTTTTTCCATGTGTCAGGATTTGATTATAGAATGTTTCCCTAAAAAATATTTTAAGAAGCAAAATGATTCCATCCAGAATACTTCTTTGAAAGTTCTTTCGTGGTTAAATGCATATTTCAGGGACATAGATATGCCTTTAGAGAAGCTAAACAGCACAGCCAATATTCTCAACATTCGGATTTGTCATGAAAACTTTTTTAAGGAGTTTGCGTTGTGTCAATCAATTCATAATGTTTACCACAGTGAGACTCAAGGCGTGAAATTTCTAGAACCAAATAGTATGAGTGTGCTAAATACTATGGCAGGTCAAGGGGTTTTCTCTTTAAACATTGAAGATCCAGATTCTGGTGTCTGCCCATCCAATGGGTCCTTGTTATCTATTAGTTATTCTGTATCTTTGGTGACAGAAGATGAACATACAAAAGAAATTCTTGAAAGTAGTGATGAAATTGAATTTGAGATAGGGGCTGGAGCAGTGATTCCTCATCTTGAAGCAGTTGTGACAAAGCTGTCTGTTGGTCAGTCTGCTTGTTTCAAAACAGATTTGGCTTAGCTGTTGCAATTGATTCTGCAAGGAATTTTTCATTGTTATCTTCAGGCGAGTTACCATCCTCTTTCATAGAAATGTTATGAAGATGATTTCATGGAGCAGCTTGTGACTACGTAAATTTGATTGTCATCATTATGAAATTGATGAATTTCCGTTCTAATCTAGATCTTATCTTGATATGCTGTCTCAGTTTCCTCTAGTTTGAAAGATGGTTCATTACATTCAAGGGATGTGATTGTTTGGTTGACACAGTTAAACGTATGCATCAGTTTAAAAGGAAATCGTTTGACTGAGTGGTGTATAGCAAGGTTAACTCTTAGAAATTTCTCAATAAGAACTCTCTCTCATTACTCCTCGTTATTAGAGAATATGGTGATTAAAAATGGTGGAAACAACTGTTTTCCCTCCAGAAAATGTTTTACCTTGAATGGATTATTAAACACATCAAGAAATATAACAAATTTTGTGTTATGTTGCAACTTGTGACCGAACCTACTGACATATATCATTTTAATTGGTTAGCAATCTGTAATAGGGTCCTATTTGTTGTTCTTCTGACATATCTTTAGCTGAAAGTATCGATTCTGAGATTCAACTGACTGTGTGCGGTCTTCTTTGTTTTCTAATTTGCAAAATCCTTCTGTTTAGAGTATTCTATAACTTTGTTGCGCGTTACAGAACCTCTAGAGGACAGAATGGAGCAGCCTCTTTTTAGCCCTCTGCTTTCGAAGCAACGTGTGGAATATGCAGTGCAACACATCAGACAATCACATGCTACTACTTTGGTATACAAGCATTTTCCACTAATATTTTTCAGTATCGATATTTGAAATTGAGTTGATCTCTGTTTTCTTTTCAGGTTGACTTTGGATGTGGTTGATATTTGAAATTGAGTTGATCTCTGTTTTTTTTTCAGGTTGACTTTGGATGTGATTCTGGAAGTTTATTAGATGCTTTATTGAATCATCGGACTACTCTAGAAAAAGTTGTTGGCATTGATATTTCACAAAAGAGTCTAAGCCGTGCTGCAAAGGTCTGAACCATTTACAGCTGCTGAGTTTTTCAAATGGAGAATTTCTGTATTATATCCTAAAAGTTTTGTTTATGTTCATTCCTCGGTTAGATATTAGGTTTATTACCATGAGGACAACATAATGGAAGTTTTTCTGCTAAAAACTTTGAATATATTCAAGGGAACTGGTTCGAATTTTTGATAGGTCTGACTAATCATTAGGAGCCTTGTGAAGAAGATGTGGTCCTTGTTGTATGTCATGTTTAATGTATTTGATCAGTTGTGGGAAGTAAAATAATACATATTAGGCATGCTGGAATGTGTACAGCTCGGTAGTTTTTGATTTCTCTTACCAGAATGATTTGCTTCATGTCATGCAAAACTCTTCTCCTCTTGTTTAGGAATTCTTTTTTATGTTTGTGGGTGTGAAATCTTGTCATCCCAGTGAATGTAACCAGTTTAAAGGTTGTTTTTAACTTTTAAACATTTCCTGCACGTGTATTGTGTGGTAGATACGTTAAAGTAGAATTTATTTTCATCCTTTTTTAATAGTGTGGATAATGATTTCTGTATTTTCTTTCTACTATGATGTTTCTTTGCTTTACAGTTGCGTTATCTAAGCATCTTGGGTATTGTTAATTCTGCAGATACTTCATTCAAAACTAAGCAAGAATACCGATGCCAATGCCCCATTTTCAGGCATAAAATCTGCAATTCTTTATGATGGTTCCATCACAATTTTTGATTCCCGATTATGTGAATTTGACATTGGCACTTGCTTAGGGGTATTCTATCACCCTTCTCAATTCACTTGATTGTTACCTAAAATGCATAGCTTCCGGCGTTTTTTTTTTTAAAAAAAATAATTTCCCAGCTTTAAGTTTTGAATTTATGTTGATTTTATCATCTTTTTCATTTTCTATTTCCTCATGTATTCTTATCACTTGAGCTTAACAATTAAAATTTTGTTTTATGTTCTGTAGTTTTACCTTGTACAGCCGTAGCATTAAAATTCTACTTGTTCCATTTCCCATGTTTGCATGTGGGTGTATTTTTCATACAGATGGCATATTGCTGTTAATGCAAAGTACTTGTGACTTCTGCAACTTTAATATTGGGAAAATGAACCGAAAACTTCTAATTTCAAAATGGATGTGGCAGTAGTTGAAAAGTTGGGAGTAAGACACGAGTGTAGATGGTTGAAGGTGTTGAGAGCTAGCTGCTTCCAATGTTCTGGAAGATAAACCCTATATTATATGGTGCTGATGAAAAAGGCCAAAAACTTATGCAGCCCTCTAGCTGGGCTATATGACCGTATGCCACAATTTAAGTGTAGCAAGGATCAGAAGCCAAGAAACTGGCATATGCCAGTGAGCATGGTGTATGTGAGAATAAAATAACAGTAAGGACCATATACATATGTGGTTGCACCATGAAAGATAGAGACAATATTTAAGACTACCTTGGGAACTTGTAGAAGTTTCACATTCTTGGCACCTTGGACGATAAGAGGAGACACATGGTAGATTGTAATTTATAGATTGGGGAATTTACCTGTTTTTTTTTTTTTTTTTTTCTTTGTAAGTGATTCTTTATAGGTTTTAGATTGAGGATTTGGGGCATATAAATTTACACGTTGTAAATGAATGACCTTTATGGGTCGGGATAATAAACAAAGTTTTAGTTGTCTATTTTTCTTATTGTTTGTCTTGTATACGACACACTTTGTTCAAGAATGATCCATTTCTCTCTTCTCTTTCTGCATTGTTCATGTTTCTTTATTCAGTTAGGCCAAGGAAAATGACCATGCTCAGCCCTTTCCAAGCGGAGTTACAGTTCAACCTAGAGATTTGAGGCTTTCTCTGTTATCATGTTCTGTTGCATAGTTCCATGGGCAATGATGCAGTCGGTCATATTATTCTTTTCCTTATGAAATCCAGGCAAATTTTTTGTCAGATCAATGTAAATAGTCGTAATGTCCCTTGTAACCTCCCTTCCCTTTCCAAATTCTCAATTGCTTTTGGATGTGATTTAATCCCAGGTTTACACCATTGTGTGTTTTTTCCCCTTTTAGTTATGATTCTTTTATTTGGTGTTATACTTGCCTCTGCATTTTGCTTTTTTATCTGCTTGAAACCTCATTCTTATACCTGTATTTAAAACAGCATGGCTTGCAATGTTCTACATGTGTATACCAACTGGATATGCACTTGGCTATGTTTATGGTGGATTGGTACGCCTCTTTACTTTAACTGTTGTATGATTGAGGACCATGTTGTCATAGATGATCTCCTAATCTTTAATAGTCAAATCATAAGAATTATGGATGTGTGACCATTTTTTTATCTACTACTCTAATTGATATTCTGATTGCTGTTTCTTACTTGATCCCGTCTCCTTTATGTTTCCTTCCCTGACCTTATTCGGCTGACTGTATTCCTTTTTTGTTATGAATATATAGGTTGGAGGTTATCTCAATTTGCGTTTAATACAACCTTTTCAAAAATACCCCTTTCATTTAAATTCACATGATTTGCGTAAATAAGATGCACTTATTAAATGATAACAATGTAACCCCAAGATACGACTTGGTGAACTTGCTGCACCATATGCAATTGGGTACTTTTTCAGAGCAATGCAGATCTGATTTTTGGAGGGATTACAATTGTCTGTGGAATATTGGGCACGTTAGCTGGAGGCTTTGTTCTTGATTTTATGAATAACACCATCTTCAATACTTTTAAGGTGGGTTCTTTTGAGTTTAGAGGAAAGGAACTAGGATTACCGTCCCTGATTCTTTTGGCAGACATTCATGCATTATTTTCTTCATGTTGAGCTGTTGTGCATAGAAGAGCGAGATAATCAAATATTTATCTTTTTGAACTGCTAGGTGGTCTTTGATTTTGCTCTCTATCTCTCTCTGTGGCCATTTTTTCTTTCTTGTGAAATTTTATTCTTCATAAAATCACTTTGAGGTGAAGGTTAGCATCCGGCGTCCGCCAAGATTTCCTTTGATATGTTACCTAATTAGCTTCAGTTTTTCTAAGGGAGCCATATTTATATCATATACCAGTTATTCTCAGATACTTCCTGATTTGTATCCAAGACAAACTATCTAAAGAAAATAATTTTTTCAACTTTGGAAAGCATGTCTTATACATTTTTGGTACTCTAGGCACATTGGATATTAGTATAAAATAAGAACATGATTGAAAAGAATAACCAGCGTATATACTCCAAGCATCACAACATCTAGAGACAGCCATTTAGAATATTAGATTGCCATACTTAAAAGCAGGTGCTAAAATGTGTTCAAGTATAAGAACAAACATCGGGGAAATAGGTATTTGATGAAGCCACAAGTCAGCATGCTGTTAGGGAGCTTATTAATGTTCTACTCTATTGAATTAATTTGATGGGCTGTTAGGTTATTATGTTTTAATTCTATTACGTAGAGGGTAATATAGGCCATACATGTTTATGAATCTCACATCCATTGGGTGTGTGCTTGGTTATGGGTATATATACTTGTACCTCTCCACTCAATGGCTTAAGCTTTTAGTGAATGTTGTGTTAGAGAGCTGTCTAGGGGTTCTCACTTCCTGTTTCTATTTGCTACTTGTCCTTTAATTATTTTCAGAGTAAAAGTTGCGTTTATCCCTGTTATTCTAGGTGTCTACTTGGTTTCTCCTTGCTGCATCAGTATATGAATAATTACCCATGGCAGCTTATTTAGGCCTCTAGGCTTTTGGTTAAACATTTTGCCATTATTACATTAAGTTCTAAGAAATATTATTGGCATGTGTGCAATTCTCATACAGAGCTAGGAATGCAGTTCCCTACAACTAAATCTTCCTATAGCTACCGATGCTATTTCTACATATTCTTTAGTGCCTTGGGACTCTCAGGTCTACCCTTTTTGCATGTTTTTTTTCCTAAGATTTGACGTAGTTATTGAAACTTTTTAATGAAGAGAAACCTTTAAATGAATTTTTGCCTTCTATATTATATTTCAACATCACAAAACTCCATGGTCCTTTATGATGTGAAACTGAATAAAGTGCAGAACTCAATATTAAATTTAGAAACTAGTTACAATGTTGATTAAGCAAATCATCTTGTATTCACATCATAGAAATTTAATGAACTTGGATAGAAGGCAAATTGGAGTTGCAAAATGCGAAAGTTAGGATGTATTCTCCCGAGGAAAGTGGAAATGAAGCAAATCATGTAGCTATGAAGTTCTGATGGCATAAGCTGGGTCAGAATCTTCAGATATAATGTTGAATTTTTGGGAAAGCAATCATCATGTATTATGATTTCCAATTTCAAGCATTGGGAAATTTCACTCTCATATCCCTTTTTTTGGGAGGGGGGTAGGCCAGAAGTTTTGGACAGTTGAGCTTGCTGTGAATTTAATTGGGTTGTCTTGAAATAGAATTCATGTCAGTTCTTTTTCTTCTATGCTTATTATTATATACAAGTTTGGTTTAGTGAAGCTTTGTGGAATTGAGAAAACCTTCAGGAATGGATTATGTCTTTGTTACAATAATCATACCAAAAATATTTCTTCTTGCCCCTGCCACTAAATAGCTTAGTTGGAAACTGTTGCAGGCTTGCAGCTTCTTTTAGTGGCAACATTTTTGGGAGCGGTATTTTGCTTCAGTGCCTTTTGTTTCAAGAGCATGTATGTTTTCCTAGTTCTTTTTTCGGTTGGTGAACTACTTATCTTTGCCACTCAGGCATTTTCCTCCTTAATGCAAATAGTTTTTTCATGTTGCTACATATTTCCGTGTTTTAATCATCCTTTATGCTCAACATACTGTTCAGTTGGAATTGTCCTCAGTAAATCAAGCATATCATTTCATGGTTGTGATGCTGTTTTTTTTTTTTTTTTTTGTTATTGATCACATGTTTTCTCATAAAATAAATTCGGTTCGTCTCCTCCAGATGGGTTTTCAAAGAGTACAATAGGTCGAGGAACAAGTGTAGGGACTCTTAACTCTCAATCCTCGACTGCCCTGATGAAACTCGGATTCTAATTGATATAATTGCCAGAAGAGTTCAAGTAATCTGACACTAAGGCATCTTTGTCACGAGCTATATAATAAATTTCAAGGAATGAAGACTTGAGCATTATTTCTCTGCACCAACATCATGCCAAAAACGATTGCGGTATTCCTCCAAAGGCCCACCGCATGGGGCCTTCTAACTTCCTCCAAACACCAACCCCCTCTTTGGATCCTTTCTTCTCAACGATCACCTCTCTATAAAGAATTATCCTCTTACACAAATCTATAGAACCATTTACCTAGTAAAGCTTTATTAAATACCATGAGGTTTTTAACACCTAATCCACCTCTAAGAACTGAGGAGCAAACAATCCTCTGTATAAAACTTGGCTCCCCACCTATTCCATCCCATAGGAAGTCCCTTCGAAGACGCTCCAATCTTCTACCTACTCCTCCTAGTAGAGAGAACATGGAGCAAAAATACATGGGTAAACTAGATAATGTACCTCTGATTAGTATTAGGCAACCACCTCGAGACAAAGTATATCTTCTTCCAACTGGTTAATCTTCTTTCCATTTTCTCAACTACTCCATCCCAAATAACCTTTGACTTGAAAGAAGCACCTAGAGGGAGTCCCAAATATTTCAATGGTAGAGCGGATATACTACAATTGAGAATATTGGCCAGCTCTTCCTGATTTGGAACCTCCCCCACTTCAATTAAATCAGATTTCCGAAGATTTACCTTCAAACTCGAAATAGCCTCAAAGCACAAAAGAATGTGTCCCAGATTATAGATATGATCTAGATCTACATCACACATCATAAGCATGTCATATGCAAAAAGGTGAGAGATTTAGATTTCCAAGGGGGCAGCATTTTTGGTGTCTATCTTGAACTAGATTCCTGGAGCTACTAAAGAATCCATGCAGACTACCATTAATCAAAATAAAGAATCGGGATGTGGAGATACATGCAGACATTCATTGCCTCCATTTAGAGCCAAAGCCAAGACGCCCCAATAGACAGGAAAGGAACTCCCAGTTGACATGGTTGTAGGCCTTTTTCAAGTCTAGCTTGCAAATAACTTCAGGAATTCCCGATTTTAACTTTCTGTTGAAATACTCATTTGCTATAAGAATTGAGTCGAGAATTTGCCTCCCCACTATAAAGGCATTATGAGTATATGATATGAGCAAACTCGGCACATGTTTCATTGTAGTAGGAAAGAAAATCTTATAGACTCCCCACCAAGCTTATAGGTCTGAAATCCATTACTTCCAACTGCCCTACCATTTTAGGAATAACTGATAAGGGTAATGAAAGTAACATTGGGGCTTTTCTCAAACAGCCCATGCTTGTAAAAATTAGATCACCCTTCACTATAGCCCAACACAACTGAAAGACGGCAATACTGAAACCATCCGGACCCGACGGTTTATCACCATCCATGCTAAGCACTGCCTGAAGGACTTCCCCCTCTTGGAATAGTCTCTCCAACCAATCTGCTTCTACAGAGTCTAGCAAGGACTTCCTCCTATTGAAATAGTCTCTCCACCTTCCATTGTTGAACTCCTCTACGGGAATGACCATATAGCTTCCATGACTATTGCTACACCGCTGGCCCAAGAGGGCACACTAAGCATTCCTGAACTTTCGAATAAACCCCCCCTAATTTCCATTCCACCTTAGCCGCATCATTAATGGTCGAGAATAGCGAAAATGCACCCTTTCTCCCCAGAAAGATCAAACAAAGGTACCCTTTCCCTCGTTCAATTATTCTCGGACTGAAAGAGTTACCCTCAGGCTTGATGATGAATTCAACAAATTTTGCTTCTACAAAAAAGAACCTCGCCATGGCACCTTCGACACACTCCCAGACCCAATAGTTCCACGCAAACACTACTTCAGACCTCAATGACAACCTTAACCCATATCAACCAATCAACCAACAAAACCAGAGCAGCTAAAAACAATGGAGGCTTATACGTCAGCAAAGAAATACGCGTGACACTTTTTGATACACCTAATAGCTCTTAAATTAAAATTGCAAACTGTAATGTATCTCCCTTTCGATTCTCCTAATCTGGTATCATACTACTTTTTGACAATATTATATGGTGTGTCGACATCAATTTCCTTGCCGTATAACCTTATGTCTGATTTTTCTAATCCATTGATGAATTTACAAAAAAAATTGATCATGGTCTCAGGATAGGCTACTTAAAAATTGACCTAGAGATGTGGGCATATGCTATGACATTATACCATGTAATGCACTTTGAGGGATTTATAGATTTTTTCTGTGTTAAAATTGTTATGTTTTCCATCATGAATATGACAAGGAGTTTGTTTTTGTTTTTCTTTTATTTTTTCCTCTTGAGAAAATAACTTAATGATGTTTGTCTGGAAGAATTCATTTTGTATGCTACCTGAACTTGTTAAAATAAAAAAGTATGTCTGGTTAGAAGATTATTTTCATTATCTATTTGTATACAAGCTGAAAGGCTTTGTATTGCTAAGAAATTAACAACTCGCAATTTGGAGTACTTATTCTACAGGAACTTTCTATGTTTTCATTTTCAGGGATCTGTAAATTATATATCTCTCGATTTTGTTAAACCAAGTATGAGGCAACTATCTATGGCTATCTCTACTGTTTCAATTCACATCTTCGGAGATGTTCCTCCCTCACTTTAGCCTTTTGACTTTCCTCTGACCCTAAAGAAAAAATGGAAAGCACTTTCCTAGTTATAGTCTTCCAGTCATTCTATAAGTGCTACTTTCAGTTATAAACTAGCGTAATACAAGCAAAAGGAAAATCAATTTCTTTATGAACACAACATGGAATTTCTTTTTATGTTTAGGTCTGTTACATTGTCGTTCAAATAGTGATTGTTATGTAATTTGTAACTGTTTTCTTCCTGTTAGAAAGCAATGGGTTGAAAGAGTTTACCAATATCTTAAGATATTGAAGTCCTGATTCTGGTCTTTCATACATGTTTAGACCCTCATTTTATTGGCCTTACTTTAATCATGCAGGATTATCTCGACAACTGGAGGGAGACTGCTCTTATTCTAACAGCGATTTTATTTCCGGCAGCTGGAATATGGTTTATTGGTAAGTTCTTATAAGACACGAGTGTAGATGGTTGAAGGTGTTGAGAGCTAGCTGCTTCTGGTGTTCTGGAAGATAAACCTTATATTATATGGTGCTGATGAAAAAGGCCAAAAACTTTTGCAGCCCTCTAGCTGGGCTATATGACCGTATGCCACAATTTAAGTGTAGCAAGGATCAGAAGCCAAGAAACTGGCATATGCCAGTGAGCATGGTGTATGAGAGAATAAAATAACAGTAAGGAACATATACATTTGTGGTTGCACCATGAAAGATAGAGGCAAGAGGCACATTTATTGGCACCTTGGACGATAAGAGGGCGATACATGCATGGTAGATTGTAATTTATAGAATATATTTCTGGCAGTTATCAAATCCTGTCTTGACCATTGTTAATATGAATCAAACTAAATTGCACTTCATTGGATTTTATTTAAGCATAAAAGTGATAGATTCTTTAAGAAATCATTTAGCATACATTTTCTGCAACTAGCTTCAATGGATAAATGTACGTATTCATCCTATCCTATTTTTTGATTGAAAAATAAGAATCTTCAATTTCATACAACTGAGTTTATAGAAATATTGCAGGTTATTGAGCATATGGAGGAAGATCAGGCATATCTGTTTGGAGACGTGGTGTTGAGTTCATTTCTTCCGAAGATTCTTATTGTTTCGACGCCAAACTATGAATACAATGTGATACTCCAAAAGGCTAATCTACCAAGCTAAGAAGATGATCCTGATGATAAAACCCAATCACAATCTTGTAAATTTCGAAACCATGACCACAAATTTGAGTGGACTAGAGATCAATTCAACTATCGGGCAACCAAATTAGTTGCAAAGAACAATTACAATTTCGAGTTCAACGGGGTTGGTGGATCTGCTGACTCGGAGCCAGGGTTTGCTTTCTAGATTGCTGTCTTCAGAAGAATGTACCCGCTGCAAGGAGACGTTCATCCAAAAGGCGATGATTTAGCGTGTCATTACAAAGTATATGGGAGTGGGATAGGTTAACATCTTCTAGTTGAGAAATTAATGTCCCTTGTTTGGTCCTTTTTAGAGTGCTTCAACTGGTGTTTGTCTTTTGATTTTGTCAGAGCTTTAGGCCTCCTAGGTAGAGTATCTGATTTTAAGCATGGAAAAATTATCTGATAGATAATACATGTGTATTCATGCCCATGTAGTTACAAAGTCATGCAATTTGTCATCCTTGTTGATTTTCTTGCCTGTTCTCTTCCTTCATTTGCTTATATTAAGACTTGTTTGGACCTTTTTTTTGTCCTTCTTGAGAATATACATGCAAACCAGTAGATGCTTGTTCAAGGTCCATTTACTCATTGAAGATTGTGGTTATTTATTTTTTGTTTTTCTCTTTTTCACTGTAAATACCAAACAAACTATAAAAGCATCTTTACTACTACTCAACCCAATATCTAAAACTTGGATAAGTTTCATATGAGTAAACCTTTTGTTTTTGTTTGTTGGACATATGACCATATGAGTATTATTGACTTGAATAGTGATGACATTAGCAAAATTAAGAAACATGAGAAAAATAAAGAGGCTTGTAAAGGATTATACTCAGAATATTGATACCCAATAGAAGACTCATGCATAACGTTCCAATTTAGACAAAAATTAGCTACAAATAAATTGTCACGTCTCTTAACATATGAGAAGCACATATTTTTTTTAATAGTATTCTATAAATATAAACCGTCAACGTTCTAATTGAGTAAGGCAGAATAGCAGACCTCGTGTATTTTTCTCTTTTCCTGAAAAAAAAAAAAAAATGGTAGACCTAAAGAAAATCGACAGTACTATTACACTACAACATTATCAAAGCCATTATAATGCAATAAAAAAGAGCCAAACAAAAAAAAAAAAAAAAAAAAAAAAAAAAGAAGCACAAAAGGCAAACGAGGAAAACATCTTGGAAGTTTGAATTTTTGGCTATATCTTCTCAATTTTGTTGACTTTAATAAAATCTTTGAATTACTTGGAAAATAAAAATTCTAATTATTGTCGAACTTTTACTTAATAAATAAATTTTTTACTAAAAAATAGAAATGATTATATATATATATATGTATATACACACATAAAAGTGATATTTCCAGTAAGTATTGACATAATCTTCTATGTTTGAAGAAAATCAAAATAAAGAGTCGACATATCAGACCTTAAATAGACAAATTGTCAAGAAGTATTTCCACATAAAGATGCATAAACTTTCAAATTATAAACATTACACAAGCTTAGATATTTAATTATTAAAATTAAAAAATCAGCTTTGTGTATGTAATAATAAGAATAAAAATCAAGAAATTTTATTATTTAAAAAGGAAAAAAAAATGCAAAATAGATTATGGTTTTACCGAGTTACAAATAATTTCTTAAAACTTAAAAGGTGATTAAGAACTCCTTAAAGTAAGTAGAAAACATAAATAGGTTTATGTGCACATTTCCGTTAGCAAATTAGATAGAATTCGTTAGTGTCCCATGTCAGCACTAATAATATTGTGACACGTGTATTTAAATATATATATATATAAACAATTTGCAACTTAATGAAACCAACTAGACTGATTTTACCTTATTTTTTTCAAAAAGATAAAAGCAAAAGGTTATTATAAAATACGATAATTCCTTGACTGTAATACATATAAAGAAAAAAGATAATTCACGTTGTCCGAAATGAAGATAAAAGAAAGAAAGAAATCAGAAAAAAAGACCTTTCTTGGCCTTATCTAACTGCTATTGGTTGCAATCCTTCAGACATGAGTAGTAACGAATTGTTCCTCAAAAATGCAATTATTTACTGCATTGGGACTCAAGGCATAAATGAAGATATGAGCAACATGTCGGGATATAAGAGTCAATTTAATTTGAATATATGGCGCCCATATCGCTTGGTTCCTGTATGCGTGGGCCGCAGTCTAGGGCTTCGCACAGAGCCAAAGCGTCGAATAGAAACGCGCCACGTCATGGAAGATGCGGAAACGGTTATATAGGAACAAGAGAAAGAGTCTCTTCGCTTACTCTGTTTTCTTTTCTGATCGCCGCAAACTCTTGTTTCCTTTTCTGATTACGGCCAACTCTGTCTCTTGGTTTTCTGGGTCTTTTTGCAAGGAGCGATCTCAGAGCTCACTGCTCTGAATACCGCAAACTCTGTTTCCTTTTCTGATCACTGCCAACTCTGTTCTTGGTTTTCTGGTTCTTTTGCAAGAAGCGCTCTCAGAACTCACAGATCTGAATTTCAGTCTCATTCTTTGCTCTCTGCTCTCAGCCTCTCACCAACCGAACTTTTCTTTCACTGCCATGTCTTCGGAGACCACCACTACGAGGTAGCTTTTCTTTTCCCTTCCTTTCTTGCGGGTTGGGTTTTCTGGGGTTTTGCGGAGTGGTGGGTCTGTTAGTGTTATTATTTTTTTTTTGTCTTGTTTATCTCCGTGTTGTTGGTTAGGGTTTTCAAAGATGGCTACTTGTGAGTTAAATGTGTTCTTTTGCTTTTCCAGGAAGAGAAAGTCACGGAGTAGAATGTCCGTGGATGAGACTCTTGCCAAGTGGAAAGAGAATCAGATTCAGCTTGAGTCTAAACCAATTCTGAAAATTCAAGGGATTGGGTCTAAGAAAGGATGCATGAAAGGCAAGGGAGGGCCTGAGAATTCAAAATGTAGATACAGAGGAGTGAGACAGAGGACGTGGGGTAAATGGGTTGCAGAAATTCGGCGTCCAAATGGGGGAAACAGGCTCTGGCTTGGTACTTTCGCAACTGCTTATGAAGCTGCTCTTGCTTATGATGAAGCCGCAAAGACTATGTTCGGTTCTCGTGCTCGCCTCAATTTTCCAGGAGGGTTCGATTCAACGACTGCATCAAACAACTCTGCGGTCTTTGCTGTTGACGAGAGCACACCTGTTTCCCCCAACTTGGGGAATGAGGATGTAGAAAGCGTTGCATTTGCTGACAATGATGCTGCATCTGTTGAGGACAAGAATGAGGCTGGGAAAGGTACTAACACGGCCAGCTGTACGATACAAGAAGATCTGACATGCCATTTCATGGATGAGGATGGAATATTTGATTTGGGTGACATTCCCGATCTTTCCGGCGATGATTTCTTTAGCAACATCGAATCGCTATTTAACTTCGATTTTGATGCTGGTCATTTGGGATTTCTTGGTGATGACCAATGCGGAATGCCGTCAGATCTTACAGACAGCTGCAAACTCCATATGACAAGTTGCTAGGGGTCTCAATCATATGGGTAGGCACCTTCCAGATTTAATTAATGGAGTAGTATAAGAAGGATGATAGGTCTGAATCATGTCAATTTTGTTTGACATGCTGATTTTTATAGTTGATTCTTTAAATTTTTGTAATTTTTTTGTAAGTGATTCTCTAAAGGTTTTAGATTGGGGAATTTAACTACCTTTTTTCTCTGTAAGTGATTCTTTATAGGTTTTAGATTGGGGAATTTAACTGCTTTTTTTTTCCTCTGTAAGTGATTTTTTATAGGTTTTAGATTGGGGATTTGGGGGTATATAAATTTACATGTTGTAAATGAACGACCTTTATGGGTCGGGATAATAAACAAAGTTTTAGTTGTGTATTTTTCCTATTGCTTGTCTTGCATACTACACACTTTGTTCAACTCTCTTATCTTCCTACATTGTTAATGTTTTGGGTTTGAAGTTTAATGATCTGTAACGAGGAAAAAGGAAAAGAGTTTTGAGTATATCTGTTTGTTCAATGAAATAGATAGTTATATTAATGGTCCTCTATTTAATTCCTATCTCTTGGTTTAAAGCTCTATTTTCTACCATATATGGATATGTACCCTTCATTGATGCTTGGAGTTTATATAATTCAGAGCATCTTAACTTTGTTTCTATCGGAATTAATTTGGTATACTTGCTTGGAATTGTTTCACAGTTCTGAACCTAGTGTGCCAAAACAGAATGCACTTTGAAAACCACAAACCAATTGCTAAAACATTAGATTGAACTAAGGCTCCATTGCCTTCTTTTTCTAGCAGTTTGAACCCGTGACTACTGTTTTTTGCTTTTGTCTGATTCTTACATGCTTGAGATTCCTTATTGAAATAATTAGAGAATGGGGCATTTACGTTATTTCTAAATGGAGACTTACTTCAATCTAATCTTTTCATATATGTAAGTACATCAACTTGTTAATTCTATGCACCGCCTGAAATCCACCCAGCAAAGTTTATTTACATAATACACTTAACTAATTCTTGTGCTGGTTATTTCACATGAAACTATTTTGTGGATCCTTAGCTTTGTTACCTCAGCAACTGATGCGAAAGTAATTGTCCATGCATATTTTTAGATCACCTGTTGGCATTTATCTTCTGATTTTCTTCCACTTAGCTCTGGAACTTTCAATTGCAAAAGAATAGTTGACAGCTAAGTAACTAGTACAACACATTCTTATGCTAATTGTTTTCAAATCTGATAAGCACATTCTTTTATGAGTAAAAGTCGAAGCATTAGAACTTGTTTCATTGTGGTTTTGTTTGATACTTATATTATTAGCCCAGTTATTTATTCAATCTGTCGCTTTCTGCTATTTTTATCTTATACGTGCATAAATGTATGTCCTTTGTGCTTTTCAATGAATTACTTATTTATAAAAAAAAATACATAAATGCATGCGAATGTACGCAAGTATTTGCTATATTTGAGTGTGTGATATAATTTTCTGTAGCTTTATGCTTTTTTATTTTGCCATTGGTATAGTTCATTTATCTTGATCTTGTGTGGTGTCACCTTAGAACAGCTATGCAGAGAGAGGGTGATTTCTACAATGTCATTTATTTTTCTAAACCTTGGTTTGTGTTATAATAAAACCATTTGTTGCTTCGAATTTGATGGAAGATAAAAACTTTCATTTTATGGTACTCTCATTTTATGTGTCTTGGGCATATATTTGACTTTGATGTTTTCTATATTGCTTTTGTGTCGTCAATTAAGTTCCTCTCATAGCTTCATATTCTAAGTGGTCACTTTAGAGCAGCTCTGCAGGGAGAAGGTTATCTTTATGGTTTGGTTCCTGTTCTTGTCATGGCTATTTTTGATTCAAAGCTAAGCAATCTCTGTAAATCCATTAATCCAAAGGTGGAGTCAAATCCATTCTTGGCTATACCATAGATTATGAGGGCTGCTACAAGATCATCTGGCCTTGTTGCTTCTTCTGAAGAGCAGCTTTGGATTCGGAGGCAAGATCCATACCCTCCTGAGATTATGGAGTCATCATTTAGCCAAACATCTGGCTCCAAACATCTGGCTCCCCACTAAGCACTTTGATTGAAGCCGTACGTATTCCATGTTCGTTGGAGAAGACTGTTGGACCTGTGACTCTAGATGTTTCTTCAACTGGTTACTACATGGATGTTATTGCCAAAAAACTTGGTTTAACAGATGCTACTAGTCTTCTAGCCTCCAAGTAGGTGGAAGATATGTAATGGCAGGGCCTAGGAGGATGGAAGTTTTCATTTTATGAATTGGCTTCCATGTCTGAGTCTTGTTATTGGTACTGATTTGTACTTGTTTTTAACAGGACTGTTGGTAAAGCTTCTTCTGAGGCGAGAGTGTACTTTGCTGCCCACCAGTCATATCTTTTGTATATGTCATCAGATCCTCTTATTGTTAAAGAAGCTCTTCTTTTTGAAGGATCCTTAAATGCAAGGGCAAGTTATTTCTGTGGTCAAGGTTTATATGGTGATGCAATTTTGGCATCAATTGGATACACGTGGAAGTCCAAAGACCTTTTCTATGAAGACGTATGTGTGCAATCATATTACAGGTCTGTTCTAACTTCATGTATTTTATTGTGTTTATTTCACAATGTTCATTCTTATAGTCTTCACTATAACGATACTTGATCTTTATTGTTTTTTTTTTTTGATGAATGAGTTACTTTCATTAACCAACTACTAAACACTTCACAAAGAAAAGCTAAAGCACTAAGCTAAAGCTGAAAACACCTATACAAGCTAAAAAAGCCTCCACAAAATTAAACCAATATCCCATCTATACCCCAAGCACTACAAAGAATATCATTTCCTCTAGTCTTTTTAAATCTACCTTTTGTAGCAAACCGGATCCTCACCTCCCATCTAATACTTGATCTTTATTGTTTAATAATTAATACTGCTGAATCGTAAAGAATATGCACGTCTTCAGTATTCTTGCGCTATTGCATAGCACTCAGTTTGAGTTCTACAAATCATCTTTCAAAGGTACTTTGTTGGTGCATTGGTTGAAGAAAATTTTCAAATTGATTCCTTGGTCACTCCCCCATACCATGTCAATAGATAATGACACGTGCACTACACACAAATTGTGTGACTTGTCTGTCCAATGCTACCTTGTGTCATATCTTAACTCGTTATAATTAATTAGCTCTTCTTTTTTGGAGTTACCATTTTGCTTATCTTTCCTTTGGGCTGGGTAGGGTCTAGTATTTAGCATTATGATGATTCTATTAATCATTTAATTGCTCCACTTTTGGTTAATGATGAAAGAATGAAAATTACAAATTGTAGGGGAAATCATCATTTTCTTGAAACCCTCCAGGAATTGAGTTGTTCTTCGATTCATCTAGAGGGTTCTTTCTTTTTTCTTCGTATTTTTGGGGCATCTTGTCCGAGAGAATATGGTGGTATGTAAGTTTTGCATATGCAATTGCTGTTTTGGTGCTGAATTGTCATGTAATTATGCACCATTCCTTAAATTAGTTACATTTAGATTGCTTACAGGATGCTCATTAATAAGATACCAAGTGGAGTACTTATAGCAGAGTTGCCTTTGGCATTTACTCCAAGAGCAAACTGAAGGGGTTCTTTCCCTAGAGAGATCCTATGTATGTTTTGTCGTCAACATAGGCTATCTGAGCCTGTCTTCTCTATTGTAACTACTCCTTTAAAAGGACTGTCTGAGTCACCAAAGTCACACAAGAAGTTGCAAGGTATAGATTCAACTGAAGAGGAGATAGAACTTGCAAATGGAGGTGCTATTGCTACTGGTGCCTGCAAATCAGCTGTCACCTATCTATGTGAAGTAAAAATCTTTTCCAAGTGTCAGGATTTGATTATAGAATGTTTCCCTAAAAAATATTTTAAGAAGCAAAATGATTCCATCTAGAATACTTCTTTGAAATTTCTTTCGTGGTTAAACGCATATTTCAGGGACATAGATATGCCTTTAGAGAAGCTAAACAGCACAGCCAATATTCTCAACATTCGGATTTGTCATGAAAACTTTTTTAAGGAGTTTGTGTTGTGTCGATCAATTCATAATGTTTACCACAGTGAGACTCAAGGCATGAAAATTCTAGAACCAAATAGTATGAGTATGCTAAATACTATGCCAGGACAAGGGGTTTTCTCTTTAAACATTGAAGACCCAGATTCTGGTGTCTGCCCATCCAATGGGTCCTTGTTATCTTTTAGTTATTCTGTATCTCTGGTGACAGAAGATGAACATACGAAAGAAATTCTTGAAAGTAGTGATGAATTTGAATTTGAGATAGGGGTTGGAGCAGTGATTCCTTTTCTTGAAGCAGTTGTGACAAAGCTGCCCATTGGTCAGTCTGCTTGTTTCAAAACAGATTTGGCTTAGCTGCTGCAGTTGATTCTGCAAGGAATTTTTCATTGCTATCTTCAGGTGAGTTATCATCCTCTTTCATAGAAATGTTATGAAGATGATTTCATGGAGCAGCTTGTGACTACGTAAATTTGATTGTCATCATTATGAAATTGATGAATTTCCGTTCTAATCTAGATCTTATCTTGATATGCTGTCTCAGTTTCCTCTAGTTTGAAAGATGGTTCATTACATTCAAGGGATGTGATTGTTTGGTTGACACAGTTAAACGTATGCATCAGTTTAAAAAGAAATCGTTTGACGGAGTGGTGTATAGCAAGGTTAACTCTTAGAAATTTCTCAATAAGAACTCTCTCTCATTACTCCTTGTTATTAGAGAATATGGTGAGTACTTCCCTTTTTACTATAAAGAGTCGGTAACAATAGTCTTTGTTATTATTAGAAAAAGATTCATGATTAAAAATGGTGGAAACAACTGTTTTCCCTCCAGAAAATGTTTTACCTTGAATGGATGATTAAACACATCAAGAAATATAACAAATTTTGTGTTATGTTGCAACTTGTGACGAAACCTACTGACATATATCATTTTAATTGGTTAGCAATCTGTAATAGGGTCCTATTTGTTGTTGTTCTTACATATCTTTAGCTGAAAGTATCAATTCTGAGATTCAACTGATTATGTGCGGTCTTCTTTGTTTTCTAATTTGCAGAATGCTGCTGTTTAGAGTATTCTATAACTTTGTTGCGAGTTACAGAACCTCTAGAGGACAGAATGGGGCAGCCTCTTTTTAGCCCTCCGCTTTCGAAGCAACGTGTGGAATATGTAGTGCAATACATCAGACAATCTCATGCTACTACTTTGGTATACAAGCATTTTCCACTAATATTTTTCAGTGTTGATATTTGAAATTGAGTTGATCTCTGTTTTCTTTTCAGGTTGACTTTGGATGTGGTTCTGGAAGTTTATTAGATGCTTTATAGAATCATCCAACTACTCTAGAAAAAGTTGTTGGCATTGATATTTCACAAAAGAGTCTATGCCGTGCTGCAAAGGTTTGAACCATTTACAGCTGCTGAGTTTTTCAAATGGAGAATTTCTGTATTATATCCTAAAAGTTTTGTTTATGTTCATTCCTCGGTTAGATATTAGGTTTATTACCATGAGGACTGCATAATGGAAGTTTTTCTGCTAAAAACTTTGAATATATTCAAGGGAATTGGTTCCAATTTTTGATAGGTCTGACTAATCATTAGGAGCCTTGTGAAGAAGATGTGGTCCTTGTTGTATGTCATGTTTAATGTATTTAATCAGTTGTGGGAAGTAAAATAATACATATTAGGCATGCTGGAATGTGTACAGCTCGGCAGTTTTTGATTTCTCTTACCAGAATGATTTGCTTCATGTCATGCAAAACTCTTCTCATCATGTTTAGGAATTCTTTTTTATGTTTGTGGGTGTGAAATCTTGTCATCCCAGTGAATGTAACCAGTTTAAAGGTTGCTTTTAACTTTTAAACATTTCCTGCACGTGTATTGTGTGGTAGATACGTTAAAGTAGAAATTATTTTCATCCTTTTTTAATAGTGCGGATAATGATTTCTGTATTTTCTTTCTACTATGATGTTTCTTTACTTTACAATTTCTTTATCTAAGCATCTTGGTTGTTGTTAATTCTGCAGATACTTCATTCAAAACTTAGCAAGAATACCGATGCCAATGCCCAATTTTCAAGCATAAAATCTGCAATTCTTTATGATGGTTCCATCACAATTTTTGATTCCCGATTATGTGAATTTGACATTGGCACTTGCTTAGGGGTATTTTATCACCCTTCTCAATTCACTTGATTGTTACCTAAAGTGCATAGCTTCCAGCGGATTTTTTTTTTTAAAATAATTTCCCAGCTTTAAGTTTTGAATTTATGTTGATTTTATCATCTTTTTCATTTTCTATTTCCTCATGTATTCTTAGGACTTGAGCTTAACAATTAAAATTTTGTTTTATGTTCTGTAGTTTTACCTTGTGCAGCCGTAGCATAAAAATTCTACTTGTTCCATTTCCCATGTTTGCATGTGGGTGTATTTTTCATACAGATGGCATATTGCTGTTAATGCAAAGTACTTGTGACTTCTGCAGCTTTAATATTGGGAAAATGAAATGAAAACTTCTAATTTCAAAATGGATGTGGCAGTAGTTGAAAAGTTGGGAGTAAGACACGAGTGTAGATGGGTGAAGGTGTTGAGAGCTATTTGGTTCCGGTGTTCTGGAAGATGAACCCTATATTATACTGTGCTGATGAAAAAGGCCAAAAACTTATGCAGCCCTCTAGCTGGGCTATATGACCGTATGCCACAATTTTTAAGTGTAGCAAGGATCAGAAGCCAAGAAACTTGCATATGCCAGTGAGCATGGTGTATGAGAGAATAAAATAACAGTAAGGACCATATACATTTGTGGTTGCACCATGAAAGATAGAGACAATATTTAAGACTACCTTGGGAACTTGTAGAAGTTTCACATTCTTGGCACCTTGGACGATAAGAGGAGACACATCGTAGATTGTAATTTATAGATTGGGGAATTTACCTGTTTTTTTTTTTTTTTCCCTCTGTAAGTGATTCTTTATAGGTTTTAGATAGAGGATTTGGGGTATATAAATTTACACGTTGTAAATGAATGACCTTTATGGGTCGGGATGATAAACAAAGTTTTAGTTGTCTATTTTTCTTATTGCCTGTCTTGTATACGACACACTTTGTTCAAGAATGATCCATTTCTCTCGTCTCTTTCTGCAATATTGTTCATGTATCTTTATTCAATTAGGCCAAGGAAAATGACCATGCTCAGCCCTTTCCAAGCGGAGTTACAGTTCAACCTAGAGATTTGAGGCTTTCTTTGTTATCATGTTCTGTTGCAGAGTTCCTTGGGCAATGATGCAGTGGGTCATATTATTCTTTTCCTTATGAAATCCAGGCAAAATTTTTGTCAGATCAATGTAAATAGTCGTAATGTCCCTTGTAACCTCCCTTCCCTTTCCAAATTCTCAATTGCTTTCGGATGTGATTTAATCCCAGGTTTACACCATTGTGTGTTTTTTCCCCTTCTAGTTATGATTCTTTTATTTGGTGTTATACTTGCCTCTGCATTTTGCTTTTTTAATCTGCTTGAAACCTCATTCTTATACCTGTATTTGTATCAGAAAACAGCATGGCTTGCAATATTCTACATGTGTATACCAACTGGATATGCACTTGGCTATGTTTATGGTGGATTGGTACGCCTCTTTACTTTAACTGTTGTATGATTGAGGACCATGTTGTCATACATGATCTCCTAATATTTAATTGTCAAATCATAAGAATTATGGATGTGTGGCTATTGTTTATCTACTACTCAAATTGATATTCTGATTGCTGTTTCTTACTTGATCCTGTCTCCTTTATGTTTCTTTCCCAGACCTTATTCGGCTGACTGTATTCCTTTTTTGTTATGAATATATAGGTTGGAGGTTATCTCAATTGGCGTTTAATACAATCTTTTCAAAAATACCCCTTTCATTTAAATTCACATGATTTGCATAAATAAGATGCACTTATTAAATGATAACAATGTAACCCCAAGATACGACTTGGTGATCTTGCTGCACCATATGCAATTGGGTATTTTTTCAGAGCAATGCAGATCTGATTTTTGGAGGGATTACAATTGTCTGTGGAATATTGGGCACGTTAGCTGGAGGCTTTGTTCTTGATTTTATGAATAACACCATCTCCAATACTTTTATGGTGGGTTCTTTTGAGTTTAGAGGAAAGGAACTAGGATTACCTTCCCTGATTCTTTTGGTAGCATTCATGCATTATTTTCTTCATGTTGAGCTGTTGTGCATAGAAGAGCGAGATAATCAAATATTTATCTTTTTGAACTGCTAGGTGGTCTTTGATTTTGCTGTCTATCTCTCTCTCTGTGGCCATTTTTTATTTCTTGTGAAATTTTATTCTTCATAAAATCACTTTGAGGTGAAGGTTAGCATCCGCCAAGATTTCCTTTGATATGTTACCTAACTAGCTTCAGTTTTTCTAGGGGAGCCATGTTTATATCATATTACCAATTATTCTCAGATACTTCCTGATATGTATCCAAGACAAACTATCTAAAGAAAATAATTTTTTCAACTTCGGAAAGCATGTCTTATACATTTTTGGTACTCTAGGCACATTGGATATTAGTATAAAATAAGAACATGATCGAAAAGAATAACCAGCGTATATACTCCAAGCATCACAACATCTAGAGACAGCCATTTAGAATATTTGATTGCCATACTTAAAAGCAGGTGCTAAAATGTGTTGAAGTGACAAACATCGGGGAAATAGGTATTTGATGAAGCCACAAGTCAGCATGCTGTTAGGGAGCTTATTAATGTTCTACTCTATTGAATTAATTTGATGGGCTGTTAGATTATTATGTTTTAATTCTATTACGTAGAGGGTAATATAAGCCATACATGTTTATGAATCTCACATCCATTGGGTGTGTGCTTGGTTATCGGTATACGTACTTGTACCTCTCCACTCGATAGCTTAAGCTTTTAGTTAATCTTGTGTTGGAGAGCTGTCTAGGGTTCTCACTTCCTGTTTCTATTTGCTACTTGTCCTTCAATTATTTTCAGAGTAAAAGTTGCTGTTTATCCCTGTTATTCTAGTTGTCTACTTGGTTTCTCCTTGCTGCATCAGTAGATGAATAATTAACCATGGCAGCTTGTTTAGGCCTCTAGGCTTTTTGTTAAGCATTTTGCCATTATTACATTAAGTTCTAAGAAATATTATTGGCATGTGTGCAATTCTCATACAGAGCTAGGAATGCAGTTCCCTACAACTAAATCTTCCTATAGCTACCGATGCTATTTCTACATATTATTGACGTTATTGAAACTTTGTAATGAAGAGAAACCTTTAAATGAATATTTGCCTTCTATATTATATTTCAACATCACAAAACTCCATGGTCCTTTATGATGTGAAACTGAATAAAGTGCAGAACTCAATTTTAAATTTAGAAACTAATTACAATGTTGATTAAGCAAATCATCTTGTATTCACATCATAGAAATTTAATGAACTTGGCTTGTCTTGAAATAGAATTCATGACAGTTCTTTTTCTTCTATGGAATTGAGAAAACCTTCAGGAATGGCCTTATACAATTCAAATATTTATGTCTTTGTTACAATAATCATACCGAAAATATTTCTTCTTGCCCCTGCCACTAAATAGCTTAGTTGGAAACTGTTGCAGCTTCTTTCAGTGGCAACATTTTTGGGAGCGGTATTTTGCTTCAGTGCCTTTTGTTTCAAGAGCATGTATGTTTTCCTAATTCTTTTTTCAGTTGGTGAACTACTTATCTTTGCCACTCAGGTATTTTCCTCCTTAATGCAAATAGTTTTTTCATGTCGCTACATATTTCCATGTTTTAATCATCCTTTATGCTCAACATACTGTTTAGTTGGAATTATCCTCAGTAAATCAAGCATATCATTTCATGGTTGAGATGCTGTTTTTTTTTTTTTTTGTTATTGATCACACGTTTTCTCATAAAATTAATTCGGTTCGGCTCCTCCAGATGGGTTTTCAAAGAGTACAATAGGTCAAGGAACAAGTGTAGGGACTCTAACTCTCAATCCTGGACTGCCTGACGAAACTCAGATTCTAATTGATATAATTGCCAGAAGAGTCCAAGTAATCTAATACTAAGGCATCTTTGTCACAAGCTATATAATAAATTTCAAGGAAAGAAGACTTGAGCATTATTTCTCCACACCAACATCATGCCAAAAACGATTGCGGTATTCCTCCAAGGGCCCACCGCATGGGGCCTTCTAACTTCCTCCGAACACCAACCCCCTCTTTGGATCCTTTGCTTCTCAACAATCACCTCTCTATAAAGAATTATCCTCTTACACAAATCTTTAGAACCATTTACCCAGTAACGCTTTATTAAATAGCATGAGGTTTTTAACACTCAATCCACTTCTAAGAACTGAGGAGCAAACAATCCTCCGCATGAAACTTGGCTCACCACTTATTCCATCCCATAGGAAGTCCCTTTGAAGACGCTCCAATCCTCTACCTACTCCTCCTAGTAGAGGGAACATGGATCAAAAATACATGGGTAAACTGGATAATGTACCCCTGATTAGTATTAGGCAACCACCCCGAGACAAAGTATATCTTCTTCCAACTGGTTAATCTTTTTCCCATTTTCTCAAACTACCCCATCCCAAATAACCTTTGACTTGCAAGAAGCACCCAGAGGGAGTCCCAAATATTTCAATGGTAGAGCAGATATACTACAATTGAGAATATTGGCTAGCTCTTCCTGATTTGGAACCTCCCCCACCGCAATTAAATCAGATTTTCGAAGATTTACCTTCAAACTCGAAATAGCCTCAAAGCACAAAAGAATGTGTCCCAAATTATAGATATGATCTTGATCTACATCACACATCATAAGCATGTCATATGCTAAATTCCTAGAGCTCCTAAAGAATCCATGCGGACTACCATTAATCCAAATAGACAATCGGGATGTGGAGATACATGCAGACATTCATTGCCTCCATTTAGAGCCAAAGCCAAGACACCCCAATAGATAGGAAAGGAACTCCTAGTTGACATGGTCGTAGACCTTTTTCAAGTCTAGCTCGCACATAACTTCAGGAATTCTCGATTTTAACTTTCTGTCGAAATACTCATTTGCTAAAAGAATTGAGTCGAGAATTTGTCTCCCCCCTATAAAGGCATTTTGAGTATTTGATATGAGCAAACTCAGCACATGTTTCATTCTAGTAGGAAAGAAAATCTTATAGACTCCCCACCAAGCTTATAGGTCTGAAATCCATTACTTCCAACTGCCCCTACCTTTTTAGGGATAAGGGTAATGAAACTAACATTGAGGCTTTTCTCAAACAACCCATGCTTGTAAAAATTAGATCGCCCTTCACTATAGCCCAACACAACTGAAAGACAGCAATAGTGAAGCCATCCAGACCTGACGGTTTATCACCATCCATGCTAAGCACTACCTGAAAGACTTCCTCCACTTGAAATAGTCTCTCCAACCAAGCTGCTTCTACAGAGCATAACAAGGACTTCCTCCTCTTGAAATAGTCTCTCCACCTTCCATTGTTGAACTCCTCTACGGGAATGACCATATAGCTTCCATGACCATTGCTACACCGCTAGCCCATTGCCCAAGAGGGCACACTGAGCATTCTTGAACTTTCAAATAAAACCCCCCACTGATTTCCATTCCACCTTAGCCACATCGTTAATGGTCGAGAGTAGCCAAAATGCACTGTTTCTCCCCAGAAAGATCGAACAAAAATACCCTTTCCCTCGTTCAACTATTCTCAAGCTGAAAGAGTTACCCCCAGGCTCGATGATGAATTCAACAAATTTTGCTTCTACGGTTTTCTCCCTAGAGAGATCATGTGTATGTTTTGTCTTCACCATAGGCTATCTGAGCCTGACTTCTCCATTGTAAGTACTCCTTTAAAAGGACTGTCTGAGCCAACAAAGTCACACAAGAAGTTGCAAGGTATAGATTCAACTGATGAGGAGATAGAATGTGCAAATAAAGGTGCTATTGCTACTGGTACTAGCGAATCAGCTGAATCAGTTGTCACCTATCAATGTGAAGTAAAAATCTGTTCCAAGTGTCAGCATTTGATTACAGAAAGTTTTTCCCTAAAAACTCTTTTAAGAAGCAATATGATTCTATCCATAATACTTCTTTGAAAGTTCTTTCGTGGTTAAATGCATATTTCAGGGACATAGATATGCCTTTAGAGAAGCTAAACAGCACTGCCAATATTCTCAACATTCGGATTTGTCATGAAAACCTTTTTAAGGAGTTTGCGTTGTGTAGATCAATTCATAATGTTTACCACAGTGAGACTGAAGGCGTGAAATTTCTAGAACCAAATAGTATGAGTATGCTAAATACTATGCCAGGACAAGGGGTTTTCTCTTTAAACATTGAAGGTCCAGATTCTGGTGTCTGCCCGTCCAATAGGTTCCTTGTTATTTATTAGTTATTATGTATCTTTGGTGACAGAAGATGAACATACGAAAGAAATTCTTGAAAGTAGTGATGAATTTGAATTTGAGATAGGGGCTAGAGCAGTGATTCCTCATCTTGAAGCAGTTGTGACACAGCTGTCCGTTGGTCAGTCTGCTTGTTTCAAAACAGATTTGGCCCCTAAAGAGTTTATATTAGCTGCTGCAGTTGATTCTGCAAGGAATTTTTCATTGTTATCTTCTAGTGAGTTACCATCCCCTTTCGTAGAAATGTTATGAAGATGATTTCATGGAGCAGCTTGTGACTACTAAATTTGATTGTCGTCATTATGAAATTGATGAATTTTCGTTCTAATCTAGATCTTATCTCGATATGCTGTCTCAGTTTCCTCTACTTTGAAAGATGGTTCATTACATTCAAGGCATGTGATTGTTTGGTTGACACGGTTAAACATGTGCATGAGTTTAAAAAGAAGTCATTTGACTGAGTGGTGTATAGCAAGGTTAAATCTTAGAAATTTCTCAATAAGAAGTCTCTCTCATTACTCCTTGTTATTGTATAATATGGTGAGTACTTCCCTTTTTACTATAAAGAGTCAGTAACAACAGTCTTTGTTATTGTTAGAAAAAGATTCATGATTAAAAATGGTGGAAACAACATTTTTCCCTCCGGAAAATGTGTTACCTTGAATGGATAATTAAACACATAAAAAAATATAACAAATTTTGTATTATGTTGCAACTTGTGACCGAACCTACTGACATATCATTTTAATTGGTTAGCAATCTGTAATAGGGTCCTATTTGTTGTTCTTCTTACATATCTTTAGCTGAAAGTATTGATTCTGAGATTCAACTAACTGTGTGCAGTCTTCTTTGTTTTCTAATTTGCAGAATCCTGCTGTTTAGAGTATTCTATAACTTTGTTGGGAGTTACAGAACCTCTAGAGGACAGAATGGAGCAGGCTCTTTTTAGCCCTCCGCTTTCGAAGCAATGTGTGGAATATGCAGTGCAACACATCGGACAATCTCATGCTACTACTTTGGTATACAAGCATTTTCCACTAATATTTTCCAATGTTGATATTTTAAATTGAGTTGATGTTTGTTTTCTTTTCAGGTTGACTTTGGATGTGGTTCTGGAAGTTTATTGGATGCTTTATTGAATCATCCGACTTCTCTGGAAAAAGTTGTTGGCATTGATATTTCACGAAAGAGTCTAAGCCGTGCTGCAAAGGTCTCAACCATTTACAGCTGCTGAGTTTTCAAATGGAGAGTTTATGTATTATATCCTAAAAGTTTTGTTTATGTTCACTCCTTAGCTGTTGAGTGCTGCTTCTGGTGTTCTGGACAATAACTCCTTAGCAAGGATCAGAAGCCAAGAAAATGGCATATGCCAGTGAGCATGGTGTATGAGAGAATAAAATAACAGTAAGGACCATATACATTTGTGGTTTCACCATGAAAGATAGAGAAAATATTTAAGACTACCTTGGGAACTTGTTGAAGTTTCACATTCTTGGCACCTTGGACGATAAGAGGAGACATGCATGGTAGATTGTAATTTATAGAATATATTTCTGGCAATTATCAAATCCTCGTCTTGACCATTGTTAATATGAATCAAAATAAATTGCACTTCATTGGATTTTATTTAAGCATAAAAGTGGTAGATTCTTTAAGAAATCATTTAGCTTACATTTTCTGCAACTAGCTTCAATGGATAAATGTACGTATTCATCCTATCCTATTTTTTGATTAAAAAATAAGAATCTTCAATTTCATACAACTGAATTTATAGAAATATTTCAGGTTATCGAGCATATGGAGGAAGATCAGGCATATCTGTTTGGAGACGTGGTGTTGAGTTCATTTCTTCCAAAGATTCTTATTGTTTTGATGCCAAACTATGAATACAATGTGATACTCCAAAAGGCTAATCCACCAAGCCAAGAAGATGATCCTGATGATAAAACCCAGTCACAATCTTGTAAATTTCGAAACCATGACAACAAATTTGAGTTGGCTAGAGATCAATTCAACTGTTGGGTAACCAAATTAGCTGCAAAGCACAATTTCAGTGTCGAGTTCAGCGGGGTTGGTGGATCTGCTGATTCGGAGCCAGGGTTTGCTTCCCAGATTGCTGTCTTCAGAAGAATGTACCCGTTGCAGAGAGACGTTCATCCAAAAGGCGATGATTCAACATGTCATTACAAAGTTATATGGGAGTGGGATAGGTTAACATCTTCTAGTTGACAAATTAATGTCCCTTGTTTGGTCATTTTTTGAGTGCTTCAACTGAGGTTTTGCTTTTGCTTTTGATTTTGTTAGAGCTTTAGGCCTCCTAGGTAGAGTATCTGATTTTAAGCATGGAAAAATTACTGGATCTGATAGATAATACATGTGTATGCATGCACATGTAGTTACAAAGTCATGCAATTGGCCATCCTTGTTGATTTTCTTGCATGTTCTCTTCCTTCAATTGCATATATTAAGACTTGTTTGGACCTTTTTTTTGTCCTTTTTGAGAATATACAAGCAAACCAGTAGATCCTTGATCAAGGTCCATTTACTCATTCAAGATTGGGGTTATTTATTTTTTGTTTTTCTCGTTTTCTTTGTAAATGCCAAACAAACTATGGAAGCATCTTTACTACTCAACCCAATATCTCGAACTTGGATAAGTTTCATATGAGTAAACCTTTTGTTTTTGTTTGTTGGACAAATGACCATATGAGTATTATTGACTTGAATGGTGATGACATTAGCAAAATTAAGAAACATGAGAAAAATAAAGAGGCATGTAAAAGATAATACTCAGAAGATTAATATCCAATAGAAGACTCATGCATAACGTTCCAATTTAAACAAAATGTAGCTACAAACTGGTTTGTAGCAAACTACAAATTAGTCTAATAAATTGTCATTTGTCTCTTAACATGTAAGAAACATATGTTTTTTTAATAACATTGTATCTTTATATTGGAATTCTATACATACAAACCGTCGATGCTCTAATTGAGTAAGGCAGAAAACATGCACATTGTGTTATCTCACAAGGCTCATTTTTATTTTATTTTTTTTCTAAAAAAGAATGGTAGACTTTGAAGGGGTATATCGAAAGAATGATGCATAAACTTTCAAATTATAAACATTACACAAGCTGAGATATTTAATTATTAAGAAATTTATTATTATTATTATAAAAAGAAAAAAAAAATTAAGAACTCCTTAAAGTAAGCAGAAAACATAAATAGGTTTATGTGGGCATTTTCGTTAGCAAATTAAACAATATCTTACATATGTTAATGCGTTACATGAGCGCTAATAATATTGTAACACGTGCCTTTTAAAATAAAAAATATATATATAAACAATTTGCAACTTAATGAAACCAACTAGACTGATTTTACCTTTTCTCTTTTAAAATAAAAAATATATATATAAACAATTTGCAACTTAATGAAACCAACTAGACTGATTTTACCTTTTCTTTTTTTTTTTTTCAAAAAGATAAAAGCAAAAGGTAACACAAAATATGATAATTCCTTAACTGTAATATATATATATATATATATAAGAAAAAATGAAAAAAAAAAAAAGAAAAAGAAAAAGATAATTAACGTTGTACGAAATGAAGATAAAAGAAAAGAAAAAAAAGGCCTTTCTTGGTCTTATCTATTTTTTTTATTTTCTTATTTTTCAAAAAGTCATGTAATATCCGGAGATAGCTACTTATAAATTAAGGAACTTCTCTCACTCTGTTCGCCTACTCGGTTTCCTGCGTTCTATCGCCGCGTTGGTTTTCTAGGGTTTTTTTCGCAAGACGCATTCTCCGAGCCTCTGAATTTCACAATCGATCGCTCTCTCTGCTCTCAGCCTCTCGTAGACAGAGCTTTCTTTCGCTTCCGCCATGTCGTCTTCAAAGAGCAGGTACCTTTTCTGTCCCTTTCTTTGAAGTTTTTCTTTTTGTTGTTGTGAGTTGGTCTCTGGGAGCGGTGATTGTTTTTTTCTGAGAAATTCCTTTTTTTGTCTTTTGGGTTTTCATTTTTGTTTATTGTTTGATTTTTCTCGGTTAATTTCACCTGGGCGTACGCACATGTCGATTTGTTTGATCTTTGGATTGTTTCTTGTTTGATCTCTAGGTTTTCCCTTGACTAAGTACTGCGGTCGGTCGATTACTCTGTTAGCCAATATTTGCCATCACTGATTTACTGGTTCTTTGTTTTACACCGTTATGCGGTCGACCTCTCCCCTTCTAGATCTGCATGTCTGTGTAGTAATGTACTTGTTGGGTGAAAAGGTTATTTTCAAATTTCTGTAATGGGTATATTAGGTTAGCGGCCGAAGCCGTTCGGATCTTGGATTGGGCAGCCCACAGTAAGGCCCAAGTAGTTGGGGCTTAGTCTATATATATTTGGATTTTTGGTTTCGTTCTCTTCTCGTATTAGAAGTAACGCCTTGTTTCAGTTTGCTTGATTGTTGCCTTTTGCTGATGAACAATATGTGCATAAGAATTTTCAAAGATGGCTACTTGTGATCTAAAAATCTCTTCTTTTTGTTTTATTTTTTAGAAAGAGGAAGTCACGAGCTGTTGAGACTCTTGCACAGTTGACACCAAACGATCTGGTAAATTCAAGCCATTGGGTCTAAGAAAGGATGCATGAAAGGCCAGGGAGGGTCTCAGAACGCACAATGCATAGAGGAGTAAGACAAAGGACCTGGGGCAAATGGTTTGTACAAATCCGAGTGCCAAACGGGGGAAGAGGCTCTGGTTGGGTACTTTTACAAACTCTGTGGAAGGTGCCCGTGCTTATGATGAAGCTGCGAGTAGGATTCTGTATGGCTCTCGTGCTCGCCTCAACTTTCCAGCAGGGTTGGATTCAACGACTACATCAAACTACTCTAAAATACCCTCGAGTAATTGCTACATCGACATCACGTGTTTCTCCTAATGTGATGATTGAGGAAGGGGAAAGTGAATTGAGAGCTGAATCTCAACATTCTGTAGTTGCTGAAACTAACACGCTCTCTATACTGGAGGATTTGACATGTCCAAGCATTGCTACATCCACATATGTTTCGCCTAATTTGATGATTGGATTTTGCAACTGTGTAAGATCTGATGATGGCTTCCCACATTGGTCGACATCAAGACACCCCAATTGAATCATCGTTGAAAAGCTCTAGAATGCTATCCAAATCAAACATTTCACCCTCATCCATCAAAGGACATGTCAGATCCTCCTGTATCGTGGGCGTGTTAGTTTCAGCAACTAGAGAATGCTAAGATTTAGCTCTCAATTCACCTTCCCCTTCCTCAATCATCACATTAGGAGAAACACCCTAAAACGTGATGTCGATGTAGCAATGCTTTCTCCATCCTCATTCCTCAAGGGTATTTTATAGTAGTTTGATGTAGTCGTTGAATCCAACCCTGCTGGAAAGTTGAGGCGAGCACGTGAGCCATACAGAATCCTCGCAGCTCGCAGCTTCATCATAAGCACGGGCACCTTCCACAGAGTTTGTAAAAGTACCCAACCAGAGCCTCTCGGATTTTCAACGATGATTTCTTTAAAGACATGGGATCATTTTTCGACGATATTGGTCAATTGGGGTGTCTTGATGTCGACCAATGTGGGAAGCCATCATTAGATCTTACATAGTTGCAAAATCCAAATGACAAGTTGCTAGGGGTTTGAATCATATGGGTAGGCACCTTCCGGAGTTGGTTAATGGAGTATAAGAAGGATGAATTCATGATTATTATATTTCAGATTTGACTCGTGTGAGGGTATGGCAATTTTGTTAGATATGTTGATTTGTATTCTTTTTAGTTGATTCTTTATAGCTTATATATATAAGCGATTCTCCATGCTGATTGGGGAATTTAACTTCTTTTTTCCTCTGTAAGTGATCTTTATAGGTTTCAGATTGGGGCTTTGGGGGTATATAAATGTAAATGAACGATCTTTATGGGTCGGGATAATAAACAAAGTTTTAGTTGTGTATTTTTCTTATTGCTTGTCTTGCATAATACACACTATGTTCAACTCTCTTTACAATGTTTTGGGTTTGAAGTTTAATGATCTCTAATAAGGAAAAAAGTTTTGTAGTATATATGTTTGTTCAATGAAATACATAGTTATATTAATGGTCATCTATTTAATTGCTATCTCTTGGTTTAGAGTAATTTCCATCTAGTGCATGCTTAAATATACTTATGTTTCTCATCTTCCTTGTTTAGATTCTTTAATGTGTGATCCCTTGAACAAAAACCATTGATTTGCAGCACATAGCAACCATTCCACTATAAAAAACGTTGGTGCCACATAATTTATTGTTTGTACACATAGTTTGTCCTTTAATTTAGTGACTTAATTGTGATGCAGGTTCATTGATTCACGATTTTAAACTGATTTGTTTCAATATGAACAAGTATGTTTAGGATTACTGCATTTCTGTCATGCATTATACTAGACATAATTTATCTTAGAACTCCTGAATTTCAAACATAAGTGAATGTTATACTACCTTTCGGCAACATATGAATCATTTCAATTGTAACTTTCATGTGGTTGACCACAAAATGTAAAACTCTTGTATAGAAGGTATGTGAACTTGTAGTCATTTTAGAGAGATTAAAAAGGAAAAATTCTGTTTGGACCCTTTGATAGATTAAGAGCCTGTTTGGGAGTGTATTTTTAGAAAAATAATCTGCGTTTTTAAACCAAATTACAATTTTGGAGTGTTTGGGATTGTGATTTTAAAAACGTAAATTTTAAAATCGTGGAAAAAATTTATGCGATTTTAACATGTTTTACCAAATGCCTTTGTGATTTTAAAAAGTGGCGATTTCAAAAATGCAATTTTTAAAATCGCACTTCCAAACGGACTCTAAAATTGATTATGAAAATAATGATGGAATATATAAGTTGCACTAGTTTGGTTGTTTTGGCATGGGGTTAACACTTCTAGAAACAATTTAAAATCATATTGTACTTGGTTTCACCTAGTACTTGACTCTGATTTCAGCTTTGGTTATGTTTGTTTGGATTATGTTTAGTTTCTATCTTCTGATGGAATGGTTTGTGACAAAAAAAAAAAAAAAAAAAACTCCAATTTTTTTTGTGTTTTTGGATGAAAAAGAACCATTTCATTCCCACATACTATTATTGTTTTGTTGTCTATTTTGGTGAAACACAGCTAAGTTTTGCAACATATATATCTTTTCTGTCCATTGCATAACTCATGAATAATTTAAGTTTTCTTCCGAATTAAAATGTCAATTGTGTAGGCTATTATAGAATACTGAGATGGATAGTTGAAGTGCATAATCCCTTTTTTCAACCTTAATTATTTGGAAGTATTTCATGAAGTGTCATTCCTTTACATTACATTACTGCTTGATGCATGCTTGTGGTAAGCTATTGTTTTGGTTACAGTGAGCAGTAAATAACCAGTTGGTTGAAAGCATTGGCGGTCCCCTTGATTTTTTCTGATTGCATCGATAATTTATCAAAGTATTCAGTAATCTTGGGATCCTTTCTTGCAGATAGAATTAGTTTGAAACTGGTAACTCTTAATAAACCTTATTACTTGTCAAAATAATGCACAAGTTTACCCACTCTATCTATCTACTTTTTAAGGCCTAGTCACTTGACTAGAAGCCTCATTATTTGCAAATAAAAAAATTCTCCCTCCTTCCTATATCGTATGATCTTGTTTAGAAAATTCAATTTTTTGGGAGGATATCATTTAATACACTATCATTATTATTTTTATTTTATTTTTTATTTTTATAACAAAAAGGGAAAATACCAAAGTTGCTTTTCAGTGTTTCTACCATGTTTATTTGTGAGATTGGTCTTCTAATTGTTTGCTTCAGTTTATTTTTCACCAAAATTTTTTTGTCACTAATTTGGCCTTTTTTTTTCCCCAATTTAGTTGGGATCAAAGCTTAGTTGAGTTATGTGGTCCTCTTTCATTTCTATCAATTGTTATGTGCTTCTACTTGAAATGTGGGACATAGATCTAGTCTTCTTGTTCATATTTATACCATTTTAGTATATATCTTTAGAAAGATATGGTTTTAGCTTTCATTCTAGATGATGATACACAGAAGTTAGGCTGCAGGAGTTATGATTGTTGATATCTTCACTCTGGAAAATATCTTTACTTTCTTGATACATCTAGTTTCACCTATCCTCTTTATGCTGTGATTTATATCATAATTTTGATTTATATCAAATCCCACCCACCCCATAATCCAGCAATCCAATCCCGAAGCCTCTTTGATATTGAAGCTTTATTTGGTGCGGGTGATCTCGCAACTACTTCTTCTACCCAATCAAATCATGCCATGTAAGATAAGATGCATGAATTTGTTCTATTCATTTTGTTAAACTTTTTTACTAAGCTTTGAATAGAAATTTGATGTAAAAATATCAAATACGATAGAGATGAAAACATGGTATTAATAAAAAAATAAAAAAAAGACTCTTAATCAAAGTTGCATCCTTTGCAGCAAACAGTATAAACTACACAAATAGATACAAAAATTTAAGATATTTAATAGAGTAGATTATTCAAATCTCAATCATTATTTTTAAATTAAATGATAGACATTTTGTCTTAATCAATATTTATTATTTCATTAATAAATAGTGATAAATATAGTAAATACTTATAAGATAAAATGTATACCATTTAGGTCCGTTTGAGAGTGCGGTTTCAATAAATACGATTTTAAAAATTACGTTTTAAAAAATTGCATTTTTGAAATTGCTATATTTTTAAATTACAAAGGCGTTTAGTAAAATATGTTAAAAAGTATTTTTTTGTCAAATATTTGTTATACGAAATCGTGATTTTTGTTTAAATTCGCGCATTTTCAGATAAGCACCCTTTAGACTGCTTATAGAAATCACAATTTTTGTTTTTAATTTTTTTTATTTTAAATTAAATGCTTTTTAAATTGCACTACTAAACCCCTTACGTTTTGCGATATTTTTTAAAAACATAGATTATTCTTGCGAAATCGCAATCCCAAAACGCACCTTTAATTTGAATGTAAAGTCAATTTTTGAAGAAAATGCCCTGTTTGGTTGACACTGTTCAAGCACAATTTCACCAAAAAAATCAACATCAAAATATTTTTTTTTTTTTTTTTTTACTTTTTATATCATATTATTAACCTTTTATTATTATTATTTAAATAAAAAAAATTACTACATAACAATTTTTATTTTTTTTTTCAATACAAAAAAATTCTTAACTTTATAGTACTTACGATCATTTTTAACTACAATAAATAAAGGCAAAAATCATTTGCCAAACGGAGCCCAATTTATGAGCAAGCCAAACTCATTCGCGAGCATATTCCTGCACTCACGGGTGAATCTCTCATAACATACTGCCACCCAATCACGTATCGCCACATCGCCATTCATTAATCATTTGTTCTGTGGCTCTTGCTCTCATTCTCACTCTCACTCTGTGTCTCAACTCACATTCACGATTCTTCCTGGCGAAACCAAGAATGGCGGCGGCGACGACGAGAGCCATAGCCGTAGCGAGCAACACCACCGCCTCGTGCTTGCTTTTCAAGAGGCCGTTGCTATTGAAACGCAACAGCCTCTGCTTCAAGAACCCGAGAGGGGCTAAGAGGTTGTTCACTTGTCGTGCCATTTACAACCCCGAGGCTCTTCAGATCAAGGAGGAGGGTCAGCCTGAAACCCTAGACTACAGGGTCTTCTTCGTCGATAATTCGAGCAAGAAGGTGCTTTCTCTCTTCCCATCGAGGTTTGCGTATTAATTATATGGGATTTTCATTTGTCGCATTGTTTGGGTTCCAAGAAATTTAGGAAATGGAAGATTAACTATAGGTTTAATAAAAGAAGAGTTTTTGTTGGCTGGCTTTGTCGTAGTTATTCCGTCCTAATGTTTGTTTGGTTCTTTGAATTACTTGATGAAAAAAAAATGTTTGTTTGGTTGGTGAGAAGATGTAGGGAGGAAAGTATGAAAATTCATGCTTTTGATATCGGAGTTTCCAAATTGGATGCGTTCAGTGATATTTCGGGAAGTTAAATCTCGTACGAGCTAGTTGATTCGAGAGAGATTTTGTGGTTCTTATCTTTGTGTTTGATGGTACGTTGCAGTTAATTCTAAGCACTTTTGTTAACCTTGAAAATTGATAGAAAATGGAAAGAAAGTCAGTTGATCATAGAGGTTTTGTATTTCTAGTTGCTTGAGTGTTTCAGAGGCTGATAATTTTTGCTGAAGTAATGATTTGAGAATATGTACCATTTGGAACCGAGGGTTGTGAAAGCTGCATTATGTTGAGGATAATAAGACCGTTTTGTCTAGTTAAGGCAATTATTTAGTTTTAGATATGAAAAACGACAGATTTTTTTTTTAATCATTTAAATGAAGATGGTGATTTTCAAGGAAATGTAGTAAAGAGAAAAGAAATAAGTTATATTAGGATTTTCAATTTCATAGCCTGATAAAACAACGAATTCCACACAAGTAATATAGTTTTTTGGCCTAGTTGAGGGTTCTCTTCTTGTTTCCCATTAAACACGGAATATGATTTTGGAGTTTAGTTTTTTTCCCCTGTTTTCTGCTTGGACAAAGATTGAGGAAAGAAAGAAATGATTTATTATAAGATAAAATCAAAACACCTTTTTTTTTTCCTTGCCTTTACCTACTAATATTGAAAGAAGAAAGTTTTGCTTACTGTTGCAGGTTTCTCCTTGGCATGATATTCCACTGCACTTGGGTGATGGTGTTTTCAACTGTATTGTCGAAATTCCCAAAGAATCAAGTGCGAAGATGGAGATTGCTACTGATGAGCCATATACTCCCATAAAGCAGGATACGAAAAAGGGGAAGCTTCGATTCTATCCGTGAGATTCGATATTTAGTTTTACTCTTGGTGTATGTTGTTGTTTGTCCAAATTACATGTGTATTTGAATCTATATGTATATTCATTCATTCAAGGATATCTAAGCTGAGCTGTTGGTTGAGTGTGCAAAAGCCCTTGTTGTGAATGTGGGAAATAGGCTAGAGCCAGTCATTTCAAATCATTTCAAGTATTGATTCACACCAATAAATCCAACTTTATTTCTATCTGCCATATAGTAAGTTCTTTTGAATCCAAACAGTCTTATTGTAAATTCAAATTTGAACTGGACATATGTTATAGTGCATCTTCTTAAGTTTGAAAATTTTTCATTCATGGTCTCTATCTATACACAAAGATGGGGTTCTCAATGTCCATCTTTGTATGTAAGCAAGTTGTAATTTCAAACTCACTGTCTCCGCCCCTTATCAGGTTTGTTATCACTTTATGAGCATCCTTGATTATGTTGAATACCGCTGAGTTTTAATTTCTTAAAGATCTGTATCCTGAGTCATCTTGTTATATGATTGTCAGTTACAATATAAATTGGAACTATGGATTGCTTCCACAAACATGGGAAGACCCATCCTTTGCTAACTCCGAAGTCGAAGGAGCATTTGGTGATAATGATCCAGGTATATCATCACATATTATTTTTCATCAACCTTTCTTTTATTTTTTTGCATTTTTTGGTCCCAAGTAGCAGTCCAGAACAATATCCTTTCTTTTAATTTGTAGTTGATGTTGTCGAGATTGGAGAAAGTCAGAGAAAGATTGGCCAAATTCTTAGAGTTAAGCCCTTGGGTGCTTTGGCCATGATTGATGAAGGAGAACTTGACTGGAAGATAGTTGCAATTTCATTGGATGATCCAAGAGCTTCTCTTGTTAACGATGTCGATGATGTTGAGAAGCATTTCCCGGTATGCCCAATTTGCTAGATATATATTCCCAAATTAACACCTCCTCCCTCCCCCGCTTCCCTTCACTCTTATTGTGCTGAGTGTTGTAATATCTTTGGTTATGCTCTAAGTCATTATGTCCTTACTAAAACATAGTAACTTTATTACTGCATTTTGTAATGTTTTATGGAACAACACCAGTTAGTAATTATATGATGGTTAATAGCAACCATAAAATTTACAAATAAGCCATGGACTGGAAGTATTTGTAGCGTATATTTTGCAAATAGGGATTGATTCTACTTTCTCTATGCAAGCTGAATGAATTGGGATTATCAGCTTATGTTAATCTCCAGTTGATAAGTCGTTATCCACTAAAAAGAAACGGAACATCCAGGTTGTAAGAATTATACAAGTGTGCTAGAGAAGTAGGTTGTTAACATGGAGATGTGGCAGTTGACGAGTTGGTTGGTCCATAGATGGGTAGCAGGTTGGCTGATATTGCATCAAGTAATTATCACATTACTATGAGTTCTTTATTTAAGAGAAAGTTATAGATGTATGCAAAGCAAAATGGTGGTAAACTGTTCCTTGTTGTGGAACCAAAGTGGTTGAAATGTGGCTCGTTGGGTTGACTATTTCAGCTAATTTTTCCATGATTTGCTCGTCTTATAAGCATAATAGTAAAGAAATTATTAACATTATTAATCCATTAGCTCAGTCAGCATATTGTCAACAGACATGTCTAGCCATGAACAAATGGCTAATATATTGGAGAAAGCATGACCGTGCTGGAATGAAACTGTTTCAAGTATTGGTTGTCATAGTCTAGCCAATATGAAAGCTAATGGTATGGTGTGTCCCTAATGTACAATTGCAGTCACAGCGAGCAAAATCCATGGGATCTAATCTGATTGTTTATCTTTAGGGCACTCTCATTGCAATTAGGGATTGGTTCAGAGACTACAAGATCCCTGATGGAAAACCTGCTAACAAGTTTGGTCTTGGAAACAAGGCAGCAAACAAGGTATTTTTTCTTTTTAGTTGTCTGATTTTCAATGCTTGATTCCTTTGGAATGCTCTCTGTGCTTGTCATTTTCTACACCAGATGTGTTCGCACCTTACTGTGAGCAAGTTGGTTTTTTTTTTTACCCCTCTTATTTATAGCATTTTATTATTCTAAAGTTTGTTTATTCTTGATGTTCTTTAACACTGTATCTTGCCAAAGTTGATTTCTATTCGACTTGTGTGTATCATTGACATAGATAGTACATAGTGCATGCTTTTTACATATGGTTATTTTTCTTTTTGTTCGTTGCATCTGCAAAATGTTTAACATGTCCAAAGTGACAAATAGCTCACCCGCGGTAAAAGGGCTAAAGACAATAGCAGATTACTTCATATTTCCAGATTGTTCCTTCTTCCTCCTTTTTCAAATCTTTCAAATCTGGGAGAGGAGATGCCTACCACTTTAGCTGGTTTGGTTGCTGAATATGGTTCCACTTCCGATAAGTCTTCATCTGAGCTTTACTGCCTTCTTTATCTTAGCTTTGAAATAGAAATAACAACAGAAAAGAGACAAGATGAAACCATTTCATGATTCATAAGAAGAATATACATTCAGTACATGGCATAGCATAATAATAATATACAATTTAGTTCGTAGCATCATCATCGTCATCATTATTATTATCGTTATTGTTACTCTGTTATAGTCTCCCATTCGTATATATAGCGTGTTTTTTTATTTATTATTATTTAAACTCTTGCCTGATAAACAGGATTATGCTCTTAAAGTCATCACTGAGACCAACGAGGCTTGGGCTAAACTTGTCAAGAGATCGATTCCTGCTGGAGAGCTTTCACTTGTCTAAATGCATGGGCAGAGTGCAACTCAGTGTGCTACAACTTGCACTGATAGTGACCCATCAGAGATTTTCCTTTCGGCGAGCGGTCCCTGGTAATATTATTGTTAATGCCAATTCCATTTTTTCCCATTATTGAGCTGAAACGATGCATCTCTCATTTGTAGTTGTTTTATGTTCTGATTTGTACTCTCTGAGATAAAAGTAGACGATTGCTTTTGAAATAAAAGATAAGATTAACGCCTGCTGGATTCAATAACAGCAACAAATGTGCAAGTATCTTGGATTTGGTTTATATTTTGTCTGACTGGTATCATGCTTGTGGGGACAAAATTGTCCACGTCAAGTTGGCTTTGAGATCTTCTGGCTGATTGTATTTTTCACATCTAGTTAGTAATGCTACGCGCCACATTCCCAAGCAATGAAGTGTTAGTTAATGCAACAATAAATTCTTGTTTTTTTTTAAAAAAAGACTGATGAATACTAATTGCCATCTTAACACAGTGAGATGAGGGTGAAAAATGTAATATGTAGCATTTCTCTTGTATACACTTTCTACTCTGAAAAATTGGTAAATTGGTAAAAATGCTACTTCAAGCAGTGTTAATTCCAATTTCCTCTCACAAAAGTTGCTGATATGTATATAATGAATGATACTCCAATTCTTCAAGCTAAATACATTTTAAGGATGATAATTTGTGGCTAAATACATTTTAAGGATTGTAATTTGTGCTTGCGTGTACGCATCGGGTCATGTCAATGTATAGTACAAGATTATAAAAATCAATTATAATCCGACTCATTTGAATAAATGAATTCAATCTCTTAATCTTAATGCACTAACCGCTAATGTTGTGTCAAGTTCCAGAATTGTGTTAAAAATTTCTAACCCGAAATATTTGTATGTCGTATAAAATTAAATCAATCTTTATCTGTTTTGGGATATTCGTGATCCTACTGAATCACTGATCGGAATATTGGCATCTTAAATCTTGGACTGCGTAGGATATGGTCTATGCTCCTGACCGCCCATCAAAGTCCCAGGGAACACGCACGCGTGGACTTCAAAATGTATAGGGAGAGACACGTGCCCAATTCAGAATAATGCCATCATGACCTTTTCTTTTCGTACGGGGAACACATTGGATGTGTGTAAGCCACACGCCCTTTCTGTGCAACTCTTTATTTTTATTTTAAAACCACCATCAAATCTATAAATAGATTATTAATAAATTTTTATCCGACCATAATTTTAAAATCCAAATGCAAGTGCATGTGTGCACCAATATACTTAAGAAAAAAAAAAAAAAACCCTTCAATTCCGACTATAAATACAAAATCTCAAGACCTTACATGCAAAACAAGAAGATTAGCTTAATTAAAATCTATATGTCAACGTAAGCTTGCATAAGATTGTAGACAAATTGGCGCATGCATGCAAATAAGTGAAGAGTTAACACAGAAGCTGCCATTGAGCTATACATTTAGAATGCAAGATTTGTTATATATACACATAATTTAGATTTTAGGGAAAAAAAAAAAAACAGAACACCTCCAGAAAACAGTGGGCCTTTACATCCCCGGCCGGTCCACCAAACGCTAATACCAGCAGCTGAGTTGAAGAGCATCTTCAAAGCTCTTTTCCAATGCAAAAGAAGGATCAACTACCTTTCCATGCTTTTGTTTGTCATCATCTGATGATGATCTTTCTAATTTGCAGATGGGATTTTCTTCTGAAACCCATTTCAGTGCTGCCAGTTTGAGCCCGAAAAAAGTTGGTTGTGGCGGTGGAGGTGGAGGAAGCTGAGATGGTGGGGAGGTTGATTTGCCGTGGTGACATAGTATGAGCATCGCTGCTGTGGGCGCCATTGATTTCCAAGAAACACATGGATATTATATATAAAACCCCAAAAATCTCTATATATAGTAAGAGAGAGGTAAACAATCTGTGGGTAATCCAATGGTTTCTTTGGGTTTTAGGGTAGGATCAGATGCGTTCAAGATGTTGGAAGCTCAGGAATAGGTTGAGAATATTGGTTGGTCCTTTGATTGGGGTTCTGGCTTTGATTATTTCAACCGATAGTATCTTGACATGCACGTTGTTGTGGTGAGATTGAGTGCGGGTGATTATTGCTCGTCGCCGTTTTCAGAGTTACCTGTGGTTTTGGGCTGACGTTGGTTTGGGAAGTACAGATTACGGAGAGTGGATTAGACACGTGTGAGTTACCGGCGAAACGCCGTTTGGAAAATAGGATAAACGATTTTACGTGGCACTTGATGATAAGACAGATTATTTTCAACCAATGAGAATGTAAACAACTGTATGCTTTTCCCCCAACCCCCCTCCACTCCCCCTGCCCTTTAGAAACAACAATATTTTTGCTAAGCCATGCTTTTGTCTAGAAAAAGAAAAGAAAATTCCAAAAAAAAAAAAAAGGAAAAAAAGAAAGAAAGATGTATTTTTACTAATCACCAATAATAACAAAAGTGAGACAATATTTTTACTAATATAATCTAATCTAATCGCCAATAATAACATAATATTTTTACTTCTGAAAGTAGCAATGTTATTCAGTAGACTACTATATAATTGTCATACTTAGAGGTGAAAATGTCGTTACGATTAACAGTTATTGATTAAAATCGCTAACCGTAACCGCCTAGACGGTTAATTAGTAACTCTAATAATTGTTAACCACTTTTTAAAATAAAAGATTTAATATATATATATAAGGAACTGGCCATTCATTTTAAATTTAATAGTCTATAAAATCATTTAAACTTCGGTAAAACAAAAGCCAGCTTAATGCTTCAGTTATACAAAGTAGCTGCTGGCATTTTATAGACCATTAGATTTAAAATGAAAGGCCACAATTTCGTAGCATGAAATTCTCAAATTTTGAGTAATTGGAAGGAATCTTAATCCGTTTGATATGACAAAATTGTCCTTGTTAAGTTGGCTTTTGAGCTCCTCTGTTGGATTATATTTTTCACACCTAGTTTGCATAAAATGGCATGCATTTCAGTTTCACTTATTACACTTTCTATACTTTATGGAAAATTGGTAAAAATGCCACTTCAAGTGGTGTCAATTCCCATTTCCTCTCACAAAAGTTGCTGATTCTTTTGGTATATATATGATACTTAAACGTTTCAATTCGTATTCATATGTTAGGATTCGTTGCGTCCAGATATAGATGTATATGAGATTATATAGATCTAAAAAATAATCCGACTCATTTAATTAAATTGGTCAACTCTTCAACTCTAATCTACTAAAGCCTTAATTATATCGTACTGATTCGGATTGTGTTGATATATAGGTATCGGAATATATAGATGAATCATAACTCAATTCACTTAATTATAACGATAGACCCATCGGGTAACCATGACATTAGCTACTAGTAGTAGCCTAGTATACATCAAAAATTAAGCTTAAAACTTCCATAAACAATAGTTTTGGATCTGAAACTGTAATGGGATTATGAACAAAACTAGCAAATATATTGAAAAACAAGAAGAATAACTTAATCTAGCTGTATATAAGATAATCTTCATCTAGACAACTTCACACATGCACAACAGCAGCACAAGTGTTGTCGATCTCTTTGGTAATTAATAAGTAAAGAACACAGAAGGAGCTGCAATATATGGACCTGTACAATAATTTAGTCATGTTTACCAGCAGCTGAGTTGAAGAGCTTGTTCAAAGCTCTTTTCCAATAAAAAAGAAGGATCAACATTGCCATGTTTTTGTTTGTCATATGATGCTGTCAATGTGGCTTTGCAGATGGGATTTTCTTCTGAAACCCATTTCAGTGCTGCCAGTTTGAGCCCCAAAGAAGTTGCAGGTGGTGGTGGAGGAAGCTGAGGTGGTGGGGATCTGTGGTGATACAATAGGAAAATTGCTGCTGTGGGCGCCATTGATTTTGCTAAGAAACTAATGGATATAAATATATAGCACCCCAAAAATCTGTATATATAGTAAAAGAGCGAGAAAGAGAGAGAGACAAGATCGAATTTGTGGGTACTGATTGATCCAATGGTTTCTTGGGAGTGGTGAGTAGGATCAGATGCGGTCAAGATATTGACAGAGATTATTTTCAGCGTATGAGAATGCAAACAACCGCTTGTTGGCAAAAACATCACTCTCCATCGTTTTCAGAATTATTTAAGGAATTAATAGCAAGGACGTCTTCTTGATTAATTTGCATCTTGAAAGCCACGTTGACAAGGACGTTTTTGTTACAAAACTGACACGGGAATATAATAACTCAATTTCTAAATTTGAGACAATTTTTTTATTTATTTTTTTATTTTTTAACTTCACAAAAATCCTACAAAACTTTTGTGTTTGGAATGTACTGTTCGAAGTTCAAAAACTTTTACATTAAGGGTATAAAATTTTTAATTTCTTTCGATTATCTTATTTCGTTAGAATTTTCTGTTAAATTTCGTTACAATTTTCGAAATACTTCTATTTTGAGGAGGCTATTCGGAGTGTGAAATCCACGTTCCGGCTGGTGGATGTCAAATGGAGATGCGGGGCTGGTGGATGTCAAATGGAGATGCGGCTAGTGGTGGCTGAGGTAGATGGCACCCGTGAACACGATGGAGTGGTGCGTGTCATGTTGGGTCTGGCAAAGGAAGGTAAGTTGAGTTTTGAAAAATATGATATAAGAACCTTGATGTACATATCCGGCGGATGGCGGGGTGGAGGTGGACAATGCGATGGAGAGGGTTTGGCGCTATTGTTTGGGGAAGAACACCAAAAAAGAACTCACCAAGGAAAAAAAAAAAAAGAAGGAAAAAATGAGGAGGGAGAGATGAGAAATCATCCATCCTCCCTTATAGATGACATCAACGGCAGTAGGGGACCTTACCAAGGAGGGGGAAAGACCTTACTCTAGATAGAATTTGGAGCCTCTCTCTCTAAAATAAGAGAGACAACAAACTTGTTTTAAATTAGTTGACGTTGTGTTTTAAGTGGTTAAAAAAATATATATAAAAAAAAAAAGTCACTTAAAACATGACACGTCATCTGTTGTAGAATGAGTATGATAAATGAGTATAAAGAATATCATTTTCGTTTTCTTTTTCTTTTTACTTCTAAAAGTGCATATGTCAGTTGAGTTTATATTAATCGGATATTTCAATTTGCAAAAAACATATCGCATTAAAACTCAATGAGTAATGCTACTCTTCACACCATTATTTGCTACTCTATTTAATAGATAAAGCTCATTTGTTCCAATTATGTCCATCTTCGTCATTAATCTTAAATATTTCACATGTTAGTTTCACTTATTAAAACAGATTTTTTTCTTTTTTTTTTTTTTTTTTTAATAAGAAAAATTTGAATCCACATTAAGGTTCCTTAATGGATCGTCCAATAAATTGCATGGTGGGCGAATATCCATGATGTCCAAAAAAATGGGTTAAACACTGACGATCGATGAAGGAAACAAGAAAGCATTTCTTCTTCTTTCGAATAAAACGACTCAACGGATACTTCAATGAAGACAGCCTCGTGTTAACTTTGGAGTTGCCTCCTTTTTTATCCTCCAAATATATGTATATATTTTTTCTTTAAATATTATTTCTCAATATTTTTTAATTGTGCTAGATCATTATGGCCAGGCCAAAAAATTAACCACAACAGGTCAAGTGCTCATTTCAGTAAGAATTTCAGAGGGCAATAGGCAGCAGCCTGCTTTCATCATTTCTAAACATGAAAAACTTTCCAAGCACCATTAAATATTTGGTGTTACTCTAAATTAGGTTTGAGAAATTTTATCAAGTTCAGTCTATAAATTTGCCATATGTCCTTTAATTCGTGAAAAGCATGTGCATTTTCAATTAGCACGTAAGATACTCATGATTTTTTAATACAACTAATAAAACCAAAAACCAAAATCAAGGAGGGGTGGCTCGTACAAGAAAGGCCACGCACCACCCCCTGGGGGTTGGAGTTGGTTTGGCCACCTTAGATTTTATTTTGATATTTAAAAAAAAAAAAAAAAAAAAAAAAAATTATACAAATATAGTATTAATAATTAGAGAGAGTAAATTTGCTTTTTCAACTGCCAAAGTAAGGGTATTTTTGAAAGATTTTGGTCAAATTTTATTTTTCCATCCATTCTAATAGTCAAGCACATTGGAAGTAGACTAGTGGTAAAAGTCCTATGTTTCTCACAAAACGAGGATAAATGGGAAGGAGGAGATTAATTTGAGTTCTCTGCCTCTGGAAACAATGCAATTGCTAATCCAAGTCACAGCTTAATGATAAAATATTTAGATTATAAGAACAAAGAACCTGAGTATCTCACTAACTACATTTGACCTTAAATGATGAGGATGTGATAAATGAATAAAGTAAATTAGCTATTCCCAAAGGGGGTAATTCAGAGAAAAATGCAAGAATACCCCAAAGTTTTATGTATCACTCCATAGAATTAGAGATAAAATAAAATCATATCTTTCTGAAAATTATGATATAAATCACAGCATAAAGAGGATAGGTGAAACTAGATCTATCAAGAAAGTATAGATATTTTCCAGAGAGTCGCTGACAAGAAGATATCAACAATCATAACTCTAGCAGCCTAACTTTTGTGTATCATCATCTAGAATGAAAGCTAAAACCATATCTTTCTAAAGATATATACATTTTATGGTATAAATATGAACAAGAAGACTAGATCTAAACGTAAGAAAAGATGTGTATAAGCGCTAAGTCCCACATTTCAACTAGATGCACATAACAATCGATAGAAATGAAAAAGGACCACATAACTCAACTAAGCTTTGATCCCAACTAAATTGGGGAAATAAAAAGGCCAAATTAGTGACGAAAAATTTTGATTTGAATAAACTGAAGTAAACAATTAGAAAACCAATCTCACAAATAAACATGGTAGAAACACTGAAAAGCAACCTTGGCATTTTCCCTTTTTGTTTAAAAAATAAAAAATAAAAAATAATAATAGTGCATTAAATGATATCCTCCCAAAAAGTTGAATTTTCTAAACAGGATCATACAATATAGGAAAGAGGGAGAATTATTTTATTTGCAAATAATGAGGCTTCTTGTCCAGTGACTTATGCCTTAAAAAGTACATAAATAGAGCGAGTAAACTTGTGCATTATTTTGATAGGTACTAAGGTTTATTAAGAGTTACCGGTTTTAAACTAATTCTATCTGCAGGAAAGGATCCCAAGATTGCTGAATACTTGATAAATTATTGATGCAATCAGAAAAAATCAAAGGGACAGCCAATGTTTTCAACCAACTGGTTATTTACTACTCACTGCAACCAAAGCAATAGTTTACCACACGCATGCATCAAGCAGTGATGTAATGTACAGGAATGAGCCTTCATGAAATACTTCCAAATAATTGAGGTTGAAAAATGGGATTATGCACTTCAACTATCCATCTCAATATTCTATAATAGCCTACACAATTGACATTTTAATTTGGAAGAAGACTTAAATTATTCATGAGCTATGCAATGGACAGAAAAAGATATATATGTTGCAAAACTTAGCTGTGTTTCACCAAAATAGACAACAAAACAATAATAGTATGTGGGAATGAAATGATCTACAGATTAATGTACTTTTCTTTTTCATCCAAAAATAATAATGGTATTGGAGATTTTTTTCTTTTCTTCACAAACCATTCCACTAGAAGATAGAAACTAAATATAGCCCGAACAAACATAATCAAAGATGAAATTAGAGTAAGCTACTAGGTGAAACCCACTACAATATGATTTTAAATTGTTCTAAAAGTGCTAACCCCATGCCAAAACAACCTAACTAGCGCAACTTGTATATTCCATCATTCTTTTCAGCATCAATCTTCATCTATCAAAGGGTCCAAACAGAATTTTTCTTTTTAATCTCTCTAAAATGGCCGCAAGTTCACATAACTTCTATGAACACTAGATTTTTACATTTTGTAGTCAACCACATGAAAGTTACAATTGAAATGATTCATATGTTGCCCAAAGGTAATATAACATTCACCTATGTTTGAAATTCAAGAGTTTTAAGACAAATTACGTCTAGTATGATGCATGATAGAAATGCAGTAATCCTAAACATACTTGTTCAGATTGAAACAAATCAGTTTAAAATCATGAATGAATGAACCTGCATCACAATTAAGCCACTAAATTAAAGGACAAACAATGTGTACAGACAGTAAATTATGTGGCACCAATGTTTTTTCTAGTGTAATTGTTGTTATGTGCAGCAAATCAGTGATTTTTGTTCAAGAGATCAAACATTAAAGAATCTAAACAAGGTAGAGGAGAAACAAAAGTTTATTTAAGCATGTACTAGATGGAAATTACTGAGATAACAATTAAATAGAGGACCATTAATATAACTATGTATTTTATTGAACAAATAAATATACTACAAAACTTTTTTCCTTTCTCCTTCTTAGAGATCGTTAAACGTCAAAACCAAAACATTAACAATGTAAGAAGATCGGAAGAGAGTTGAACATAGTGTGTATTATGCAAGACAAGCAATAAGAAAAATACACAACTAAAACTTTGTTTATTATCCCGTCATTCATTTACAACGTGTAAATTTATATACCCCAAAGCCCCAATCTAAAACCTATAAAGAATCACTTAAAGAGAAAAAAGAAGTTAAATTCCCCGATCAGCATGAAGAATCACTTATATTCATAAAGCTATAAAGAATCAACTATAAAGAATACAAATCAGCATATCTAACTAAATTGCCATACCCTCAAATGAGTCAAATCTGAAATATAATAATCATGAATCAAAGTATCCATTCATCCTTCTCATACTCCATTAACTAACTCCGGAAGGTGCCTCACATTGGTCGACATCAAGACACCCCAATTGACCATCGTTGACATCAAGACATCCCAATTGACCAATATCCTCGAAAAATGATCCCATGTCTTTAAAGAAATCATCGTTGAAAAGCTCTGGAAGATCTTCCTCAACAGCAGAAGATGTAGCAATGCTTTCTCCATCCTCATTCCTCAAGGGTATTTCAGAGTAGTTTGATGTCGTCGTTGAATCCAACCCTGCTGGAAAGTTGAGGCGAGCACAAGAGCCGTACAGAATCATCGCAGCTTCATCATAAGCATGGGCAGCTACCACAAAGTTAGTAAAAGTACCCACCCAGAGCCTCTTTCCCCGTTTGGCTTTCGGATTTCTACAACCCATTTTCCCCATGTCCTTTGTCTTACTCCTCTATAAGTGCATTGTGCGTTCTGAGGCCCTCCCTTGCCCTTCATGCATCCTTTCTTAGACCCACTGGCTTGAATTTTACCTGATCGTTTGGTGTCAACATTGCACTCTTTCCATTGTGCAAGAGTCTCAACAGCTCGTGACTTACTCTTTCCTAAAAAAAAAAAAAAAACCAAAAAAAAGAGATTTTTAGATCACAAGTAGCCATCTTTGAAAATTCTTATGCACGTATATATTGTTCATCAGCAAAAGGCAACAATCAAGCAAACTGGAACAAGGCGTTACTACTTCTAATACGAGATTGAGAAGAGAATGAAACCAAAAATCCAAAATATAGACTAAGTCTAACTAATTGGGCCTTACTGTGGGCAGCCCAACCCAAGATCCGAAGGGCTTCGGCCGCTAACCTAATATACCCATTACAGAAATTTGAAAATAACCCTTTCCTCACAACTGTAGATTACTACAAACAAGTCCATTACAACACAGACATGCATACTACACAGACATGCAGAAGGGGAGAGGTCGACCGCGATAACGGTGTAAAACAAAAAACCAGTGATGGCTAATAATTAACGGCAAACAGAGTAATCGACCGACCGCAGTAGTTAGTCAAGGGAAAACCCAGAGATCAAACAAGAAACAAGAAACAACCCAGATCCAAAGATCAAACAGAGAAAAATCAAACAATAAAACAAAACCAAGGAAAACCCAAAAGACCCAAACACAAAAAAGGTACCTCGTAGTAGTCGTGGTCTCTGAAAACGACATGGCGGAAGCGAAAGAAAAGTTGTGTCTGCGAGAGGCTGAGAGCAGAGAGAGCGATTGATTGTGAAATTCAGAGTGGAGAATGCGTCTTGCAAACAAACCCTAGAAAAATCAACGCGGCGATAGAACAGCAAACAGAGGAAGCGGAGAGACTGAGAGAGGTTCATTTATAACCTATCTCCAGATATTACGTGACTTGACTTGGCGATTTTCTGTTTGTCCTGCTGCACTTTGGAGGCCTTGGCCTGTAGGTTACGGCGATGTGCAGAAACCGGTGGGAATCATCAAGCTGCTGTATATCCGGCGCCGAAACTTCAAATAGAAATTGACATTAATGTCCTGATATTTGCTGATAACTTCATTTATGCCCCTCAAACACAAAATTCGTTGATGTGCCCTTGAGTCCCTGGAAAGTAAATAATTAGCTTTTTTGAGGAAGAATTTGTTACTGCTTACTTAATTATGAAACCAATTGTGTTAATGTCTATCTCTTACACTACCAAAATAACTAAAAATTTTAAAAAAGTAATTGTTTAAAAAATTAAAAAATAATAATAATTTTTTTTTAAAGGAAAAAATTATAATACACAAAAATGAAAATGATCCCCTTGGTTTTTTTTTTTTTTTTCCTCTCTTTTCAATATTTTGAATTTTTTTATAAAAAAAATTAGTTAGTTTTTTGTTATAATTTTAAGATTTTTTTTTTAAAAAAAAAAAATTATGAAGGGTAGTTTTTTCATTAGAGGGCATAGTTTAGGAGGGTCATTAATATAATTGGTAATTTAGGGAGGACATTAACAATTGAATAGTAGCTTAAGGGGGTACGTGTACTTTTTTTTAAAAAAAAATTTTTTTTTATCACAATTAGGGTATTATCAAATTATGTTCTACCTTCTGGTTTTATTTTATTTTTTAAATAAATAAAGTTATTGAGTTTTATTATTATTACAAATTAAAGATAAATACATGAGTTTCAAATTTTAATAATTTAAATATCGAATTTGTACAATTTGGAATTCAATGCATCTTTTTGTTATCAATTTGTATAAAAATCAAGAGTTGATTTTCACTGTTATGCCATCCCATTGTATAGAATTCTAGTAAATAACATTATTCTAAATATGATTATGCCAATAGCCTGATGGCAATTCATTTTTTATACCGTATGATATTCATATAAGTAGGGCTATAAACATGAGATTGAATTCTAAAACATTCTGATCAATCATATACAGTACAATAAATATTTTTCTATGCATAATTACTATTCTGTAAGATAGTTTTAATGAATATGCAATATTTTTATTTCAAATGTTTTGTCTTTATTTGACCATTTTGTAAGATGGCTAAATGACCATTTGCTCTTACATAAGAATGTATATGATGGACCATGAGCATTTCTAATCGAAAATGTCTCAAAGGTCTTGAGCTGTAAAATCTCACTCGACCTTTTAGTTGCTTTGTGGTTGCCTTACATACTCGTTGAATTTTTATGGGACTCTGTCATAGCCATATTTTTACAGAGAAAGCTGAGTACAGCCCAATCCGTGTCCATAAGAGGAGTGCAAGTGAGTAATGAATATTTACAACTCAAAGCCCAATCTAGTACAATAGCCCTGACACTAGTTACAACTTGTTCTATCCTTTACACAACTGTTCTCACTTGTTCCTTTTGTGATATCCTGGGTGGGGGCCATTGCCTTAACTTTCTTGGCCTACTGTAATTTTGTCAATCAGCTTTGCTGCCCTGGGATATCTGTTAATAATGTCATCCTAAATGGTACTCAATTGTGAAGGAGGATCTGCCAAATTTGTCACAACCTAAAAAAAGTTATTACATATTCAGATATTAGCATCACTGCACACAAAAAACAAGAAATGAAAAACCTGCAGAATGAAGAAAGAATATTAGTTTAGAGTTACTATTATTTTGTAATGGTTTTTAACATTTAATTTATGTTTTTAGAGTCCGTATTTAATAATAGGCTTGGTCCAAAAGTCAATTACATTAGGGTTATGGTTTAGTGTTTTAGTCTATTTAAGCATAAGTTTCAATTGTATTTTACAGACTATAATTGATAAATAAACAGTTATTTTATTCTTTGAGAGTTGTGATTACTCTTTTATGTGGTGAGACGCCAAATTTATCAAATTGGTAAGACACCAATCCTTTATCCTCAAAACCCAGCTTTTGCTCCTTTATGGGGGATTTCAGGCATGGATGTATATGAGTTGAGAACATCCACTTGGAATAAATTCATTGTTCATTAATTAAATGCAAAATGAAATTTAACACGCGCAAATATTTCTCAAGTACCTGAGACACTCTATTAACTTCCTGCAGGGTTATGTCCTTTCCTGAAGTTGACTGAATTGAGGATCCAATCAAGGAATATGCAGAGTCTTTTCGCAACTGCACTCACTGTGATTGTCTGAAATTCCTTAGATTCCTGGATGTAGAACATCATCAGCAAGAAGGAAAGCATCCTGAGAGGCATATGCTCATTAGCAATATCCAGCAGATGGGTAAAGATATTGAGCACGCCCGACGTGCTTCAACAGTGAAGCACGCCAGCCGTGATTTTTTTTTTATTATTATTTTATTATTTTAATTTTTTTGAAAAAAAAAAAAAAAAAAAAATTTAGCCTGGCGTGCTTCAAACAGCAGATAGTCATTTGGAAGACTAAGGGTGTCAACATTCTTTTGCAACCTTTCAATAGCCTCCAATGCCTGAAGAGAAGTATATATAATGTAACTTGAAATTCCAAAAGCTATAGGAATTTATGTGCTAATGAATAATTAATTTTATTATTAGTGCATAGATCTACTATTCAACTAATGTAATATTTTTTTCTAGCAGTCTAGCATAGCTGAGCTGAAGCCAAGTCAATCATATGCCAAGATGAAAATAACACTTTATTGTATCCTATAAAGTGTTATTTCCAAAATGTTTGCAAGTATTGACAAAAAAAAAAAAAAACTAGAGAATTAGTCATGGAATGAACAAGAGCTGCCACTCACAAGAAAAACCAACTGTATCAGAACCTTCTCCATCGTCTTTGGCATGAACTTTTGTCCACCAAATCCTCATTCGATAGTCATTACAAGAACCATTTCCACAAGGTTTTCATCTTCAATCAGTGGATCAAGGGCAAAACTATCATCTTATCAATTTCTAAGTCTCTAAAAAAGTATTTACAATTATACATAGAATACCAGAAACCTTAGGCCATTTTGGTAAAGATTGAATATCATCATGATTTTGCTTATTCCACACAAAACGTAGCTGAACAATCTGAGAACATGTGAATCAGAGGATAAACTTCTTCAATGGGCGTCCCAGGCTTTAATGCCATACCAGGCCTCATGCCCTTCTACTTAATTTGTTGGACTAGTTCTTGCCAATTTTCTGCAAGAAGCACCATGAGACTCCTTTTACAAAAAAGAATAAAGTAATCAAATTGAACAAGATAAGAAATACTTGTTGAATGCAAATTTGAAGACCCATCTATGCACTGCAGGATTGAGAAGCCCATGCCCATGGTGATGGGTTAATTGAAAAGATGCAAACTCAATAGTCATTTTCTATTAGCACAAAACCATCCTTCTGAATATTGGCCCTCTAAATAATTCACCTGGAGACCAGCATAACAAATGACAGATGAAATTTAAATGACCCTTTTACCACCATAGATCAGTTCAAACACAGACATACAGAGGGGAGAGGTTGACTGCCCATATGTCATGTTTGGCTGGAGACAAATTCTGAAAATCATCCCTCAACTGTTAGAAGTGATGAAACCATTTTGTAAACAGTAGAGGAGTTGATTGAGGACAAGTTGTCCTCAAACAGATATCTCAATGATTCATTCCAAGCTAGAAGGATTTCTAGCAAGTGCATCTCAAATTCTGTATTTTCTCATAGCTAGCGACTGTAAAAACTCTGTTTTTTTATGCTGTTTATGTACTACCAGCTTGTACTGTTATTAGTTTGTTGGTTTAGTAAAATTCCGAATTCATCTTAGGGATAAAAAAACGAAAACAAAAACAAAACAAAACAAAAGAAGAGGAATGCAGCAACAATTAGTAAGCATTAAGCTCATTAGGAGTACAAACCATTTATGGTCTGATAGAAATAAATGAAACATATTTAAAATAATTCAAAAACTAATCAAGATCTTGTTCTGGCCATAAGATAATCAGTTTTCTGCTATATTTAAGTGATACAAATTAGTGTACAATCACGAATCAATGAGCCTGCATCACAGATATACCACACAACTTTTTCCTTTTTCCTTCTTAGAGAGCATTAAACATGAATAATGCAGGAGCCAGGAACAATGCATCACAGATAAACCCCTAATCATGAACAATGCAGGAGCCAGGAAGAGAAGAGAGAAATGGATCATTCTTAAACAATGTGTGTAGTGTACAAGACAAGCAATAAGAAAAATACACAACTAAAACTTTGTTTATTATCCCGACCCATAAAGGTCATTCATTTACAACGTGTAAATTTATATACCCTCAAATCCCAAATCTAAAACCTATAAAGAATCACTTACAGAGAAAAAAAAAACAGTTAAATTCTCCAATCTAAAACCTATAAAGAATCACTTACAAAAAATAAAAAATATAAAGAATCAACTACAAAAATCAGCATGTCAAACAAAATTGACATGAATCAGACCTATCATTCTTCTTATACTACTCCATTAATCAACTCCGGAAGGTGCCTACCCATATGACTGAGACCCCTAACAACTTGTCATTTGGATTTTGCAGCTGTCTGTAAGATCTTATGGCTTTTCGCATTGGTCATCACCAAGAAATCCCCAATGACCAGCATCAAAATCGTCGAAATTAAATAGTGATTCGATGTTGCTAAAGAACTCATCGTCGGAAAGCTTGGCAATGTCACCCAAATCACCTTTCCCAGCCTCATTCTTCACATTAGGAGAAATAGGGGCAATGTCCTCAAATGCAGCTTCATTGTCAGCAAATGCAATGCTTTGCACATCCTCATTCCTCAAGTTAGGGGAAACAGATGTGCTCTCGTTAACAGCAAAGACCGCAGAGTTGTTTGATGTTGTCGTTGAATCCAACCTTGCGGGAAAGTTGAGGCGAGCACGAGGGCCGTACATAGCCCTCGCAGCTTCATCATAAGCAAGGGCACCTTCCAGCGAATTTGTAAAAGTACCCAGCCACAGCCGATTCCCCCCGTTTGGCTTTCGGATTTCTGCAACCCATTTGCCCCAGGTCCTTTGTCTTACTCCTCTATAAGTGCATAGTGAGTTCTCAGGCCCTCCCTGGCCTTTCATGCATCCTTTCTTAGACCCAATGGCCTGAAGTTTTCCAGATCGTTTGGTGTCAACATTACACTCTTTCCACTGTGCAAGAGTCTCAACAGCTCGTGACTTCCTCTTTCTGAAAATAAAAATAAAAAGAAGAGATTTTTAGATCACCAGTAGGCATCCATCTTTGAAAAGGCAACAATCAAGCAAACTGAAACAAGGCGTTACTACTTCTAATACGAGATCGAGAAGAGAACGAAACCAAAAATCCAAATATATAGACTAAGCCCTAACTACTTGGGCCTTACTGTGGGCTGCCCAACCCAAGATCCGAAGGGATTCGGCCACTAACCTAATATATTATATACCAATTACAGAAATTCGAGGCCTTACTGTGGGCAGCCCAACCCAAGATCCGAAGGGCTTCGGCCACTAACCTAATATACCCATTACAGAAATTTGAAAATAACGGTGCAAAACAAAAAAACCTGGCGAACAGAGTAATCGACTAACGTCAAGGGAAAACCGGAAATCAAACGAGAAACAACCCAAGATCCAAAGATCGAGATGTGCGTGCGTGCGCCCAGGTGAAATTAACCGAGAAAATCAAACAATAAACAAAAATCAAGGAAAACCCAAAAGACAAAAAATGGAATTTCCCAGAAAAAACAATCACCGCTCCGCAGCAAAACCCCATAGACCAACCCACAACAACACAAAGAAAAACTTCAAAGAAAGGGACAGAAAAGGTACCTCGTAGTCGTCGTGGTCTTTGAAGACGACATGGCGGAAGCGAAAGAAAGTTCTATCTGCGAGAGGCTGAGAGCAGAGAGAGCGATCGATTGTTGTGAGAGAGCGATCGATTGTGAAGAGCAATCGATTGCGAAGAGCAGAGAGAGCGATCGATTGTGAAATTCACAGGCTCGGAGAATGCGTCTTGCAAAAAAAACCCTAGAAAACCAATGCGGCGTAGAACATGCATGCAGGAAATAGAGTAAGCGGAGAGAGTGAGAGAGGTTCCTTTATAACCCATCTCCAGTTATTACGTGATGTGGAGATTTTCTATTCGTCCTTCTGCACTTTGGAAGCCTTGGTCCGTAATGTGCAGAAACCGGTGGGAATCATCAAGCTGCTGTATATCAAGCGCCGAAACTTCAAATAGAAATTGACTTTAATGTCCTGATATTTGCTGATAACTTCATTTATGCCCCTCAACACAAAATTCGCTGATGTGGCCTTCAGTCCCTGGAAAGTAAATAATTTGCTTTTTTGAGGAAGAATTTGTTACTGCTTACTTAATTATGAAACCAATTGTGTTAATTAATGTCTCTCTCTTACAATACCAAAATAATGTTAAATGTCTCTCAACGTCCAAAAAAAACGACCTTAAAAAAATTTTAATAAGACAATAAGTTCAAAAAAATAAACAAAAACAAAAACAAAAAAATTTTAAAAAGTAATTGTTTAAAAAATTAAAAAATAATAAATTTTTTTATAAGGAAAAATTATAATAAATACAAATTAAAATGATCCGCTTAGTTTTTTAACACCCGTCAGTCCCAAACTAAAATGCATTGTTTTCTCACGTCAGCATATTAATTTAATTTAAAAATTAAATCTAAAAGTAAAAAAAAAGTTTGAAAGGGTGGCTGCGTAGGGGTTAGGGGTGGCTTTGTGTGGCCGCAAGCCACCCATAGGGGTTGGGGGTGGCTTTTAGGCCACCCCTAACCCCTTTGGGGATGGCCGTAAGCCACCTCCAACCCCTTCAAGGGTGGCCGCAAGGGGTTAGGGGTGTCTTTCCGGCCACCCCTTCAGTTTTTTAGAAAAATTTAAAATAAAAAATTAATATGCTGATGTGGCAAAATGATGCGTTTAGTTTGGGACTGATGGGTGTTAAACTTTTGGGGAAAAATGTTATGGTAGGGGTTAATTTGCCTTTTCGACTGACCGATGGGGGTGGCTCGGCCACCAAGGAGCCACCCCCTTGGCCAAATGGCCACCTCCAACCCACTTCAATATTTTAATTTTTAAATATATTTAATTTTTTTAAAAAAAAAAAATTTAGGGATAAGTTTGTCTTATTGAAAATTTTTTTTGGGTAATTGTGTCATTTTACTAGCATTGGAGGTTACATTGTTATTGTTTTAGTAGTTTGAGGGTAAATTGTCGCATTTGATAGTTTGTGGGGAAAATTGTCATTAGGGTTGTAGTTTGAAAGGACTAAGAGGACTTTACCCTTAGTTTTTTGTTATAATTTTAAGATTTTTTTTAATAAAAATTTATGAAGGTTATTTTTTCATTGGAGGGCATAGTTTAGGAGGGGCATTAATATAATTGGTAATTTATGGAGGACATTGACAATTGAATGGTAGTTTGAGGGGGTATGTGTACTTTTCATTTTTTTTGTTTTTCTCTTATATCACAATTAGGGCATTATCAAATTTTGTTCTACCTTTTGCTTTTGCTTTTTTTTTTTTTTCTTTTTTTTTTTTTTCAAATAAATAAATAAAGTTATTGAGTTTTATTATTATTACAAATTAAAAATAAATACGCGAGTTTGAAATTTTAATAATTTAAATATCGAATTTGTATAATTTGGAATGTGAACAAAATTTAAGGACGAGTTCTTTCGAAGTCCGAAGGACTAATATAAGATAGTTTCGAGTTAATGGTAGAAGGCAAAACCACTTGTTTGTAAGCCTCATTCGGACAAGCGTAGCAATGAGCAAGTACAGAATCAATCGTTTATAAATCTAGTTCGAATGAGGTTCACAAACAAGCAAATAGAACTAGTCGTTTGCAACTCCCGTGTAGACGAGCTTTCCAAACGAGGTTCCTTGAAATCACAAATGCAATCTTCACCAAGAATGAAAGAGTAATATGCAAGATTACAACCTGTCAATACCAAAATATCTCTCCAAAACGAATATGTTTGATTTCTATTTTTCATATTTAGTTTATCTTTACCTTAGAAAGCAGTTTATCCTTTTTAAGTGATTCTAGTTTCATTTTTTGACGCGTCGTTAATGTATTATTTGTTCAGCAAACTATGTAATAGTTGGCATATATGTTTAAAATCAACTGGAAGAATTCAATCTTTTACGGTTTGTGTTTTCTTTTCATTCAAGAGAAATGAAGCTCGATCAAGCAGCAACTTGGAGCATTTTGGGTGGGACGTTATGAAAAAGGATCTTTTCCATTTCATTTAAAATGGATAATATCCAGTTAGTGTATTTTAGAGGGGTAAATTGTCCAACAAATTAAAATGACAATTTTATCCCTCTAAAAAACACTAACTGGATACTATCAATTTCATCTGAAATGGAGATGATCCTATTCCGGGCGTCATTAGCTGAAACAAACTTCTAGACACAGATTGAAGCTGATAATGGCCATTTAGAGGCTTACTTCTTGGGGTTTTTTTGTTTTTTTGTCACTACAGGGACATCCATTGATATGAAATCTATTATGAACAAAGATTTCGTTCGACCCATGTAACTTAAGAAATTATTTATTTGCCTTTGGCTCTAATCAACGTAGTTTTTCCTTCCAAAACTGGAAAATATACAAAGTAGGAACCTTATTTTACACAAAGAAAAAGCATCATGTATAGGGCTACCTAAAAACAAACAAAAAAAACTTGAAGTTCAGTTGAAGATCCTGTTGTTTCTGCTGTCATCCCTCCAAGTAAGGGTGTTCTATCACAATACAGAATCAATCGTTTATAAATCTAGTTCGAATGAGGGTTACAAACAAGCAAATAGAACTACTCAATTGCAACCCCCGTCTATACGAGATTTGCAAATCACAAATGCAATATTCACCAAGAATGAAAGTGTAATATGCAAGATTACCTCTCAAAACCAAAACATCTCTCCAAAATGAATATGTTTGATTTCTATTTTCCATGTTTAGTTTATCTTTACCTTAGAAAGCATTTTCTCCTTTTAAGTGATTCTAGTTTCCTTTTTTGACTTGTCGTTTATGTATTATTTGTTCAAGAAACTATGTAATAGTTGGTATGTTTTGAATCAACCGGAAGAATTCAGTCTTTTGCAATTTGTGTTTGTGTTTTCTTTTCATTCAAAAGAAATGAAGTTTGAAATGAAGTTTGATCAAGCTGCAACTTGGAGCATTTTGGGTGGAGCATTATGGAAAATGATCATTTTCATTTCATTTGAAATGAATAATATCCAGTTAGTGTATTTTATAGGGGTAAATTGTCCAAAAATTAAAAATGACAATTTTACCCCTTTAAAAAATACTAACTGAATACTATCCATTTCATTTGAAATTGAGAGGATTCTATTCCGGGCGTTATTAGCTGAAACAAACTTCTAGACACATATTGGAGCTGATAAAGGCCATTTAGGGGCTTGCTTCTTGGGGTTTTTTTTTTTAATTTTTTTTGTCACTATAGGGACATCCATTGATATGAAATCTATTACGAACAAAGATTTCGTTTGACCTATGTAACTTGAGAAAATATTTCTTTACCTTTGGCTCTAATCAACGTAGTTGTTCCTCCAAAACTGGGAGAAATATAAAGTAGGAACCTTATTTACACAAAGAAAATGCATCAAGTGGAGGGCTACCTAAACATAAAAAAAAAAAAACAAAAACAAAAAAACTTAAGGTTCAGCTGAAGATCCTATTGTTTCTGCTGTCTTCCCTCCTAGCAAGGGTGTTCTGTTTGATCTGTCTGTCACAATGACTTGATGCTCACTTTCTTCATTAAATCTATCAACGCTGTGCATAAATACTCCTGCAGCAGTACATATTGGTTATATAACTTCATAGCCAGTTGATTTGAAAGGATGGTGTTTTGTTCATGTAATTTAATATCATGTGATCAAAAGCTTTGATCAAATTACTTAAGGCATTTGGTTTTTCACAGAAAAAGAAAGTAATATCAACTTCTTCAACCTAGCTCTTTTGTCATTATTCTCTTATAAGATCGTGTAAACGGATTTAAAAGTAAGAACTCTTCCTAAAAATGAAAGAAAACTAAATCATATTTGCTGAACATGTTGTAAATAGTTTCTATCATGTTTCTTTGCCCCCATACCAATTCAGAAATTTAACTAGTCTCTCATTATGTCACAAGGCAAAAAGTATTTAAAAACATGTATTTTTTATTTTCTTGGACAATTATCCATTGATGCAAAAAATCTTAGTCTAGCACAAGCAGAACGTAAACCTAAGAGTCTGTTTGTAATTGCGTTTGAGAGACTTAAAAGTACTTTTAATACTCAAAAAATCCATTTGAAGAAAAAAGTACTCGTTTGGTAAAAAAATTAAAAGCGCTTTCAAGGATAAAAAAAAGCCTAAAAATAGCTAAAAAGCACTCTTGGCAAAAGCTTAAAAATTGAAGGTTTTGCCAAAAAGCTCTTTTTGACTTAAAAGTTCTATTTTTTAAACGTAATCCCAAACAGGGTCTAAGACTATTTACATTTTGCTATCTACGTTATAAGTCCTATATGCTACAGAAGAACTGCTATATACTACACTAATTACTCGCAGGATTTTTGGAGCAGCACACTGACCTTACTCAAACGCTATCTCCAGATAATCAATTGTTAACTTGGATGCACCTTTGTTGGGGAAAAAAGGAGGAAATAACTAACAAGAACTTACCAATAAACCATATTCCAGCTGCTGGAAACAAAATCGCTGTTAGAATAAGAGCAGTCTTCCTCCAGTTGTCCAGATAATCCTGCATGATTAAAGTAAGGCCAATAAAATGATGGTCTAAACATGTATGAAAGACCAGCATCAGGACTTCAATATCTTAAGATCTCGGTAAACTCTATCAACCCATTGCTTTCTAACAGGCAGAACACAGTTACAAATTACATAACAATCACTATTTGAATGACAATGTAACAGACCTAAACATAAAAAGAAATTCCCTGTTGTGTTCATAAGTTTGTGATATCATTATAACTGCCAAGATACCCCCCACCCCCCAGGCTCACCATTCAATTTACCAAAAGCAATATACTGCCCAAACTAAAAGTTTTCTAAACAGTATCACAGATTCTTTTCTATATACAAAGCATCTATCTGTTGATACCATTATTATTCTTTCTATAATGGCTCTACTTACGTATTTGAAAATTAGGTTTCATACAAGATAGAAATGGGGTTGGACACTCTAGATTCCTACTCATCACTGTTCCCTTTATAAAAAACTGCATGTGGTGTCATTAATATTTTTCCCTGTTGTTAAATTTAGAAAGCTCTATTAATTACAGTGTTGCTCGCGGGCCATCCCGGACAAGGAGGGGCAAGATCACTGTGATGTAGTGATCTGAGTGAGTTTGGGGGGTTTTTTGGGTGCTTTTTGGGGTTCTTGGGTGGGCTTGTGGGGTTCTTTTTGTGGGTGTGCTTTGGGGTTTCTTCTTGTACAGTTCTTTTCTCTTTTTCTTTTTTCAATAAAACTCCTTATTACTTATTATATATATATATATATATATATATATATATATATATATATATATATATATATTTGTTAAAAACTCACTAGGGAATCATTAGTGTTTATGAATTTCAATATACATCTTATCAATTGAGAAAATTGAACTCATTATGGATAAGCTTTAAAAGTAATTATAATTGTTATCAATGAAATTTCCATTAAAGGGAGTAAGATGCAATTCTCTCTCTCTCTCTCTCTCTTCTCTTTAATTTTCTTTTTACTGCTCCTGTAATCTATCAAAACACATGTTTTGACCATTATCCAGAAGGGACTGAATTGCCAATATTTAATTGATTACCTTTTTGCTTGTATTACGCTAGTTTATAACTGAAAGCAGCACTTGATGACTGGAAGACAATAACTAGGAAAGTGCTTTCCATTTTTTCTTTAGGGTTAGAGGAAAGTCAAAAGGCTAAGGTCAAATAGTTACTTCAAAGATATGATTAGGCATCAGTATCATCCACACTTGATACCACTAAAGGAAAACAGTAAGTCCCAACAAAATACCAGTTCAGCATTTCCAAAGACATGATGAAAGAAGGCAAACCTCGAGAACTCCAACAAGAGGTGAGGAAGGAACATCTCCAAAGATGTGAATTGAAACAGTAGAGATAGCCATAGATAGTGGCCTCATACTTGGTTTAACACAATGGAGAGATATATAATTTACAGGTCCCTGAAAATGAAAATAGAAAGTTCCTGTAGAGTAAGTACTCCAAATTGCGAATTGTTAATTTCTTAGCAATACAAAGCCTTTCAGCTTGTATTCAAAGAGATAATGAAAATAATCTTCTAACCAGATATACTTTTTTTATTTTAACAATTTCATGTAGCATACAAAATGAATTCTTCCAGACAAACATCATTAAGTTACTGAAATAAGTTATTTTCTCAAGAGGAAAAAAGAAAAGAAAAAGAAAAGCAAACTCCTTGTCATATTCATGATGGAAAACATAACAATTCTAACACAGAAAAAATCTATAAATCCCTCAAAGTGCATTCATGTTAAAGCAAATTATATGGTATAATGTCCTAGCATATGCCCACATCTCTAGGTCAATTTTTAAGCAGCCTGTCCTGGGGCCATGATCAATTTTTTTGTAAATTCATCAATGGATTAGAAAAATCAGACAGAAGGTTATATGGCAAGGAAATTGATGTCGACACACGGTATAATATTGCCAGAAAGTAGTATAATACTAGATTAGGTGAATCAAAAGGGAGATACATTACATTTTGCAATTTTAATTTAAGAGCTATTAGGTGTATCAAAAAGTGTCACACGTATTTCTTTGCTAAAGCATAGGCCTCCATTGTATTTGGCTGCTCTGGTTTTGTTGGTTGATTGGTTGACATGGGTTAAGGTTGTTGTTGAGTGTGTCAAACATGCCATGGCGAGGTTCTTTTTTGTAGAAGCAAAATTCGTTGAATTCATCATTTAGCCTGGGGGTAATTCTTTCAGTCCGAGAATAGTGGAACGAGGGAAATGGTACCTTCGTTCCATCTTTCTGGGGAGAGAGGGTGCATTTTGGCTACTCTCGACCATTGACAATGCGGCTAAGGTGGAATGAAAATCAGTGGGAGGTTTTATTCGAAAGTTCAGGAATGCTCAGTGTGCCCTCTTGGGCCAACGGTGTAGCAACAGTCATGGAAGCTATATGGTCGTTTCGTAGAGGAGTTCAACAATGGAGGGTGGAGAGACTATTTCAAGAGGAGGAAGTCCTTGCTAGACTCTATAGAAGCAGATTGGTTGGAGAGACTATTTCAAGTGGAGGAAGTCCTTCAGGTAGTGCTTAGCATCGATGGTGATAAACCGTCAAGTCCGGATAACTTCACTATTGCTTTCTTTCAATTGTGTTGGGCTATAGTGAAGGGCGATCTCATGCACGTCTTCCACAATTTTTACGAGCATGGGCTGTTCGAGAAAAGCCTCAATGTTACTTTCCTTACCCTTATCCCTAAAAAGGTAGGGTAGTTGGAAGTAATGGATTTCAGACCTATAAGCTTGGTGTGGAGTCTATAAGATTTTCTTTCCTATTAGAATGAAACATGTGCTGAGTTTGCTCATATCAAATACTCATAATGCCTTTATAGGGGGGAGACAAATTCCCCGACTCAATTCTTATTGCAAATGAGTATTCCAATGGGAAGTTAAAATTGGGAATTCCTGAAGTTATGTGCAAGCTGGACTTGAAAAAGGCCTATGACCATGTCAACTGGGAGTTCCTTTCCTATCTATTGGGGCGTCTTGGCTTTGGCTCTGAATGGAGGCAATGAATGTCTGCATGTATCTCCACATCCCGATTCTCTATTTTGATTAATGGTAGTTTGCATGGATTTTTTAGTAGCTCTAGGGCCCTCCACCAAGGTGACCCCCCATGCCCCTTCTCTTTGTGATTGTCATGGAGGCTCTTAGCTCGATGTTGTCCATAGCTGAGCTGTGATTGGTTTTTATTTTTATTTTTTTTTTTTATTTATTTTTTTTATTTTTTTTTTTTTTAAATCTAGATTCAAGATAGACACCAAAAATGCTGCCCCTTTGGAAATCTAAATTCTCACCTTCTTTTTGCATATGACATGCTTATTATGTGTGATATAGATCAAGATCATATCTATAATCTGGAACACATTCTTTTGTGCTTTGAGGCTATTTCGAGTTTGGAGGTAAATCTTCGAAAATCTGATTTAATTGCAGTGGGGGAGGTTCCAAATCAGGAAGAGCTGGCCAATATTCTCAATTGTAGTATATCCTCTCTACCATTGAAATATTTGGGACTCCCTCTAGGTGCTTTCAAGTCAAAGGTTATTTGGGATGGGGTAATTGAGAAAATGGAAAGAAGATTAATCAGTTGGAAGAAGATATACTTTGTCTCGGGGTGGTTTCCTAACACTAATCAAGGGTACATTATCCAGTTTACCTAAGTATTTTTGATCCCTATTCCCTGTACTAGGAGTAGCTAGAAGATTGGAGTGTCTTCAAAAGGACTTCCTTTGGGATGGAATAGGTGGTGAGCCAAGTTTCATCTAGAGGATTGTTTGCTCCTCAGTTCTTAGAGGTGGATTGGGTGTTAAAAACCTCATGCTATTTGATAAAGCGTTATTGGGTAAATGGTTCTCGAGATTTGTGTAAGAGGATAATTCTTTATAAAGAGGTGATCGTTGAGAAGCATGGGATCCAAAGAGGGGGTTGGTGTTCAGAGGAAGTTAGAAGGCCCTATGTGGTGGGCCTTTGGAGGAATACCGCAATCATTTTTGGCATGATGTTGGTGCGGAGAAATAGTGCTTATTATCAGATTACTTGGACTCTTTTCACAATTATATCAATTAGAATCGAGTTTCATCAGGGCAGTCCAGGATTGAGAGTTAGAGTCCCTACACTTGTTTACTCGACCTATTGTACTCTTTGAAAACCCATCTAGAGGAGCCGGACTGAATGTTGGACCACAACATGCAATCATGATTTTGAAGTGAAGAGCTACTATAATTCTTTATTGCCTGGAGAGCCTTGTTTATTCCCATAGAAAAGCATTTAGAAGGTTAAGACCCCGTTCCGCAATGTTTTCTTCACTTGGATGGCAGCTCGGGGTAATATGCTTATGATTGATAATCTGAGAAGACTGGGTCTCACTCTAATTAATTGGTGTGAACTACAAAATGAATGACGAGGCTGTAAATCACGTCCTTCTCCATTGTGAGTTTACCTCCGATCTTAGGCACCTGATTCTAAATTTATTTGAGTCTCGTGAGTCATCTCTAGCAATACTCTAGAGCTGCTACATTGTTTGAAGACACAAGAACAGGGACATTCCAACAAAGCCTCTGGTAAGTCATTCTTGCACTATTAATGTGGAGCATTTGGAGAGAAAGAAACTGGCACCTATTTGAGGATTGTGAGTTTAATGTTCTTTGTTTAAAATCCTCCTTTATGAGTTCTCTCTTAGACTAGGCTGCAACTCTAGTTCCTAATTTTTCCTTCTCAAATCTTGTAGATCTTATTCACTTTTTAGACTTCGAATGCCATTAGGGAGGTTGTTTTCTCTTGTATACTTTTTATGTATGGGGGCTTTGCCAATTTTCTTTTTTTTTTTCATAAATTATTATTCACAAAAGAAAGTTATCAAAAGGGAGAGGCATCTGAATAGGCCATTTAAGGAAATTTTGCTTAGCGGTTGGCAAAAGGGGAGGAAACTAGAAAAATGTTATGGCACCATGTGGATATTGTATTTTCCAGTATTGCTTTGCTCTCAGAAGATATTAACTCCTCTCGTATTTATTTTATGAGAAAACATTTGATCAATAACAAAAAAAAACAATAACAATCATGCATCACAACCATGAAATGATACTTATGAGAAAAAGATGCTTGATTTACTGAGGATATTTCCAACTGAACAGTATGTTGAGCATAAAGGATGATTAAAACACGGAAATATGTAGCAACATCAAAAAACTATTTGCATTAAGGAGGGAAATACCTGAGTGGCAAAGACAAGTAGTTCACCAACCGAAAAAAGAACTAGGAAAACATACATGCTCTTGAAACAAAAGGCACTGAAGCAAAATACCGCTCCCAAAAATGTTGCCACTGAAAGAAGCTGCAACAGTTTCCAACTAAGCTATTTAGTGGCAGGGGCATGAAGAAATAATTTTGGTATGATTATTGTAAACAAAGACAGAAATATTTGGATTGTATAAGGCCATTCCTGAAGGTTTTCTCAATTCCACAAAGCTTCACTAAACCAAACTTCTATATATAAAAAGCATAGAAGAAAAAGAACTGACATGAATTCTATTTCAAGACAAGCCAATTAAATTCACAGCAAGCTCAACTGTTCAAAGCTTCTGGCCTATGTAAATAAAATTGCCTAATCTTCCTCCCCACCCCCCAAAAAAGAAAAGGGATATGAGAGTGAAATTTCCCAATGTTTGAAATTGGAAATCATAGTACATGACGACTGCTTTCCCAAAAATTCAACATCATATCTGAAGATTCTGACCCAGCTTATGCCATCAGAACTTCATTTCGCATTTTGCAACTCCAATTTGCCTTCTATCCAAGTTGGTTAAATTTCTATGATGTGTAGAATATGATTTGCTTAATCAACATTGTAATTAGTTTCTAAATTTAATATTGAGTTCTGCACTTTATTCAGTTTCACATCATAAAGGACCATGGAGTTTTGTGATGTTGAAATATAATACAGAAGGCAAAAATTCATTTAAAGGTTTCTCGTCATTAAAAAGTTTCAATAACTAAGTCAAGTCTTAGGAAAAAAAAACATGCAAAAACGCTAGACATGAGAGTCCCAAGGCACTAAAGAATATGTAGAAATAACATTGGTAGCTATAGGAAGATTTAGTTGTATGGAACTGCATTCCTAGCTCTGTATGAGAACTGCACACATGCCAATAATATTTCTTAGAACTTAATGTAATAATGGCAAAATGTCTAGAGGCCTAAATAAACTGCCATGGTTAATTATTCATATACTGATGCAGCAAGGAGAAACCAAGTAGACAACTAGAATAACAGAGATAAACAGCAACTTTTACTCTGAAAATAATTAAAGGACAAGTAGCAAATAGAAACAAGAAGTGAGAACCCTAGACAGCTCTCCAACACAACATTCACTAAAAGCTTAAGCTATCGAGTGGAGAGGTACAAGTATATATACCCATAAACAAGCACACACCCAATGGATGTGAGATTCATAAACATGTCCGACCATCTAAGTAATAGAATTAAAACATAAGAATCTAACAGCCCATCAAATTAATTTAATAGAGTAAAACATTAATAAGCTCCCTAACAGCATGCTGACTTGTGGTTTCATCAAATACCTATTTCCCCTATGTTTGTTCCTATACTTGAACACATTTTAGAATCTGCTTTTTAAGTATGGCAATCTAATATTCTAAATGGCTGTCTCTAGATGTTGTGACGCTTGGAGTATATACGCTGGTTATTCTTTTCGATCATGTTCTTATTTTATACTAATATCCAATGTGCCAAGAGTACCAAAAATGTATAAGACATGCTTTCCAAAGTTGAAAAAATTATTTTCTTTAGATAGTTTGTCTTGGATACATATCAGGAAGTATCTGAGAATAACTGGTATATGATATAAATCTTGGCGGATGCTAACTTTCATCTCAAAGTGATTTTATGAAGAATAAAATTTCACAAGAAAAAAAAAAATGGCCACACAGAGAGAGAGAGAGAGAGAGAGTGCAAAGTCAAAGACCAACAACTAGCGGTTCAAAAAGATAAATATTTGATGATCTCGCTCTTCTATGCACAACAGCCCAACAAGAAGAAAATAATGCATGAATGTCTACCAAAAGAATCAAGGAAGGTAATCCTAGTTCCTTTCCTCTAAACTCAAAAGAACCCACCTTAAAAGCATTGGAGATGGTGTTATTCATAAAATCAAGAACAAAGCCTCCAGCTAACGTGCCCAATATTCCACAGACAATTGTAATCCCTCCAAAAATCAGATCTGCATTGCTCTGCAAAAATACCCAATTGCATACGGTGCAGCAAGATCACCAAGTTGTATCTTGGGGTTACATTGTTATCATTTAATAAGCGTATCTTATTTATGCAAATCATGTGAATTTAAATGAAAGGGGTATTTTAGAAAAGGTTGCATTGAAAAATTTAAAATTGCATATATTAGATAAAAGGTAAGAGCTTACCATATTATAAATATTTTTACCAGCCTTAGGTCCCCAATATGAGTAGGCACCAATAACGAAGTTGTATGCTATGTAACCTAAGGATCATTCAGTGTTTAAGAGAATTAGTACGTCAAGAGTGAGGAAAGCAACATGTGAACTGAATTATTACTTTCGAAATATCCCAAAATAAAAATCACAAATCCAAAGATGAAGTTCTTCAGATTAACTTATTAGGATAACACACTGAATTAAATGGAAGTAGCTACAGATGCACAAGATGGTAGTAAAGCAGGAGAGAAAAATACCTAGAACATTAACGACATACACCTTCTCAAGCAAAAGCACTTGCATATCTTTCAAAAATCTTGCAAATTGATTCCAAATCTTGGTTGCAAAACTCACCCTGCCATAAAATAAAATCTATGAAAAGAAAATATATATTTCCATACTTTGGCAGGTACTATATACAATTTGCAGGTAGTATAAAGAAATATTAACCACATTTAAAATAACATATTATGAGCTGAAGGATGCCAGTCCTCACATGGCGGGTTTATATGAGCTCTTATCCCTGAACTCTTCTCTCGTGGATGCTGCTCCACCATTACCAACTGCAACATCTGTATCTATGCATTGAGAATCTAAATAAAATATTTTTTTTTTATCAAGTATCAAATAAAATAATTGCAGCCAATAAGGACAACTACTCCACATAAGAGGCTAATCAACAGAGCAGATTCCTGTTATCATTGACTACATAAAATATTAATGAATAATGTTAACTATTAAAGGACTGAAGCAAAGACTATAGTAATGACATGAAAACATCAAATTTAAAATCTTTCTAAACAACACATTTTTTTTATGTCTTTTTGAACCTATAAGTAGTTTATGGTGGTAAGACATTGTGATGCCTAACTGGAGTATAAGAGAGTATCTTGCTACATGATATCCTTCCTTTTCCCTCCTAAGAACCCTAGTTAGAAATCCATAACTCAGATTCCATAATTTATTCAGAATCAATGCTTCAAGCAACTGGCTTCAAAATAAAACTGCATTTCAATAGCTATGAAGCAATCCTGTCATGAAGATGGTGAAATTTAGACAAGCAGAAATTTTGTTAAGGAAAGTTGATTAATTAGAATTTGTGCTTAAAAACTAAGGTGTCATATTTGATCAATAAAGTTCTAAATTCATGCATTTATGCAACTATACAATCACATAAAAAACTTGGAAGTTATATGCTGATGCATCTTTCATATACATTGGCTTATTGGGAATGTTATCAGCGATACGATGTTCTGTATCTAGTGAAGGAAGTATTTAACTGAAAGGTAAAATAAACGGATACTGCATAATCCATTGTGTTATAATCATAATTTGCAGTACCTTGCGAGGCAGCTGTCTCTACCTCTGCCAGTGCTTTGTTTGATTCAGCTGGAGCAAAACCTGTATGCACAAGTCGTTTATAAACATACATAAATGGTTGCAGCATCACAAGTAAATACATAAGAGACATGCACCTTTCAATTGAAGAGGCTTCATCACAAAGCCTAGAACTGCGAAGGGAAGCATTAAAATTGCCTCCACCCAGAATGCATAACGCCAATTGAGATAATCTCCAACCTATATATTCATAACAAAAAAGGAATAGAGTCAGCCGAATAAGGTCAGGGAAGGAAACATAAAGGAGACGGGATCAAGTAAGAAACAGCAATCAGAATATCAATTATAGTAGATAAAAAATGGTCACACATCCATAATTCTTATGATTTGACAATTAAATATTAGGAGATCATCCATGACAACATGGTCCTCAATCATACAACAGTTAAAGTAAAGAGACGTACCAATCCACCATAAACGTAGCCAAGTGCATATCCAGTTGGTATACACATGTAGAATATTGCAAGCCATGCTGTTTTCTGATACAAATACAGGTATAAGAATGAGGTTTCAAGCAGATAAAAAAGCAAAAAGCAGAGGCAAGTATAATACCAAATAAAATAATCATAACTAAAAGGGGAAAAAACACACAATGGTGTAAACCTGAGATTAAATCACATCCGAAAGCAAGTGACAAGTTGGAAAGGGAAGGGAGGTTACAAGGGACATTACGACTATTTACATTGATCTGACAAAAATTTTGCCTGGATTTCATAAGGAAAGGTATAATATTGACCCACTGCATCACTGCCCAAGAAACTCAGCAACAGAACATGATAACAGAGAAAGCCTCAAATCTCTAGGTTGAACTGTAACCCCGCTTGGAAAGGGCTGAGCATGGTCATTTTCCTTAGCCTAATTGAATACAGATATATCTCAAGGTTCCCAAAGTCCATCTGACCCTGGTTCAAAATGTCATGAGGATATTTGGTATATTTTAGCCTACACCATGCCATATCTATAAGAAAATTAATTTGGCAACAGAGATATTTTGCTTGGTCCATGTTCTTTGCTTCTTATTCTCTCCATCTGTTGACTGCTACGTTTCCTCTTCCCCATAACTGATTAATGGAAGAGTTCCAAGCTCAACTGCTGGCACCAAGTTTCTGTCTCTATAAAATAACCAAGGGCTTGAATTGCTATTTCTAGCCGCTCTAATGACAATACACTCGACTTTCTCTGTTGACAACATTTTTTCCTGATAAGTCCTCTGATGACAGTATTAACCATCCTGATGTAAGAATCTTCCCCCAAACCTTCAAAAAGGGAAATATAAAGATCTTATGACTAGATATAATTTCTAGAGTGCACTGACTTCCACAAGACCTACCAAAGGAACAATGTTGGTGACTCGAGCACAAAAAGAAGTAAGAGAAGACTTCCTATCCCATCCCAATTCCATCCCCACAATCAGAATTAACAACTCACTCTAAAGGACAAACATTTAAATGTTTAGCACATCAACGTCCAAACTGAAATAGCTGCACAATTTATGATGGTAGATGAAAAAATATAACCCAATGTAACCATAGATATCCAAAGGAATTGGAAGACATGAAACTATTAGTGTTCTGGGACATTAGAGGGGACTTGAAATTAACATTCATGTGCAACAGAATCATTGCATCCAAACAATTAGAGGAGAGTTGAAATTAGTGCAGTACACGGAATGGATCATACAATGGCAAGCATAGTCAAAAGGGAAAGGAGGAAAAAAAACCTGAGTAGCTGGGGCATTATCATCAATGAATGGCGCTGCAAGACTTATAAATGAAGCCTCACCAACACCAACCAGCCTGCAGAAACCACATTAAAGGAAAAAATTACTACAGCGACTGAAAAACATATTAATTCATGTGTTAAAGAGTCCTTATTACTTAAGTACACAAAGACCTAAAATGAGAGTATATAAGATGAGTTGTACTTATCAAATATAAGATTAATTGAAATTTATATATACGTATGTATAGCCACTTACATGCGGCAGATTGTAATGGACCAGAAATTAAATGAAAAACCGCAACCAATTACAGCTAAAGTCCAAACTGAAAGTCCCACTCCAATAAGCCTAAATGGATTCACGCTGCAAAATTTGAGAACAACAATTAAGGACTCATAGAGAAATGAAATCACTGAGACCAACCTAGCATCATACTTTCGGCATACAGTACAGGAGAACATTAATATGAAAAATTAATATGCAATGCAGTAGAAATCAAATGGAAATGCACAACTGATTGCAGCGAAGTCTGAACTCACAATCCAGGTCCAACAAGCCTAAATGAATCTGTGAAAAATAAAAAATAAAAAATAGAAAATAAAACATATTCTCTTTCTTCAATCATATTTGACTAATATGGCAAAACAAAATGCACAATGGTAAAAAGTTATTCTACATGAAGGTAAATTAAAATAAAAAAAATAAAAAATCTGCCTCCATTACATAGTTAGACTAGTCAACCTCAAGGATTCAAATGAACAAAAGGATAAACAGGAACCTTGACATGAAATATAAATTCTCATACTCTTGTTTAAAGCCCCTGTTCATCTTTGAAATTTCTTTTTATGCATAAGAAATTTTTTAAAGCATTAGAACATTTCCAATTTTCAAGGGTGAGTATCAAGGCAACAAGATCCCTTTCTAGCTGCCCTAAAAGATTAATGTACTTGAAGCACGTTGGTATAACAAGCATGCTAGAAATGAATACTACAATCTCTCATTATCAAATTTCAACATAAATTTGTATTCTTAAAATATTGTCAATAAAGCTCTTCTATCAAATGGAAAATCTAGGGAGGAGGATTCTTGCCAACACCAAACAGTTAAATTACATTGCCAGTGATGGTCCTGGAAATGATACTTGGAATTTATTTTTTTGGAGGAGCTCAAGACTTTCTCCAAATATTTAAAACTTCACCATAAAATTTCCTGCATGTAACAGATTTCGCAAATAGCTTCATGCATGGTCAGATCATATAGCCTATATAATATATTTGACCTTAGCATTTCATTGGTAGACATTTTTCTTTTGTTCTGCTAATGGCTGGTAAACAATAAAGAGTTGAATAGGGAACCATCAATTTCTGAAAGATTTATAATCAAAAATCTCTCTACGTGTATACTCACAAATGTATACTCAATAATCTTGTACATGTGAGTAATCAATTATAATATGAGAATGTCATTGAGGTTTTTGAAAAATAAAAAATAAAAAACTAGAGTGCTATGACAATTGTTTAGTGAAATCAATTGTAATTAATAGTAACTTCGGACAAGTCACGAGATGACAAATGTCTTAATAAGCCTATTGAAGCTAGTTTTTATTTTCCCTCTAGGTCCCTTTCCAAGCCGATTGCATTAACCAAATTGCACAAGCTTCTAGAACCCTCCTTAGCTGTGTTTTACATGAGAGTAGGCTAGGATTTTAATTCCCCTAGTGTGGCCATGTTTTTACAAGACAATGGAGGCTAGGGTTTTCCCCTCTTCTACAAGTAAACACATTCTTATGAATAAGAAGCTTGTGCAGGCATAAGACACATACAGTGTTGTCAAGAGTTGAAAGACACAATTTAAGAGGCCACACTTGCCGTCTCAAGTCGGTCATTGGAGAGAAGATATAATTAATTGAAAGGTGAGGCACATAATTTGTAGATTAAATCTCACTATGTTAATCAAAATGTAATAATCATTGAAGTATGTGCTCTATTTAAGAGAAACCTAGGTGCAATATACAGATAAATTGGAAACTGATAAAAAAGCAGATAAAACTGAGATGGGTTGGCAACCTATGCAAGACAACATGACTATTACCTCTTTGCCAATGATGCAAATATTGGGGAAGCCACAAGAAGTCCAACCATAAAAGCAGATGATAGAACTCCATCTTCAAAATTGCTCAAGTTAAACTCCCCCCTACATACAATAAGAAACTGAAATTAAGTCAAAGCAATTTAAGCTTCTTAAAAAGTTGATGTCCCCATAATTTTATTGCACAATCAAGTGCGTCATTGTGCACAAATGGATACAACACACATGCACAGTCACACACCCACACACACACAAAACCTCAATCACTTAGTAGCTGCAGCGAGTGGATGTAATTTTAAGATCGCATAAATGTGCACAAGTATGACAGAGAAAAAGTGAAGTAACAAATGTTTTTCTCAAATTTTTCATTTTTTTTATGCTTCTTGGAAACAGATGAATATATCTAATGTCAATGATTGTATACTAATGATGAGAAAATATGCAAGTTTATTTCTATCTGGGGCACATAAAACACGATGGTAAAAAGAAAAAAAGTGCAAATAAGGTATGCAAAGATTATTGTCACAGGTTCAAATGAAAGCCCCCAAAGTTAATCTTACTGTATTCCGGTACCAGCTGTGCATGTACCACTTTTGGTGCAAGTTCCTTGACTACCATTGACACCATTGCTGGCTATTGTTCCTCGATCCACATAATTTATCAAGTTAATAACACAAAAGATAATGAGCAGCCTGCAAAAACAACATAAATAAGTCTATTATATGACTAGACCAACAACAAGAAATGTATGAACCTTTAAAGTGGATCGTAAAGTCTGAACTTCAAGAGATTTTCAACCCAAGTTCAGAGATAATTAAATAGATAGTACATTTAGACTCAGACACAAACAACATGAAGTTTTGGGTATTTTTTTAACATAAAAAGTCAGGGGGTGCATATACATACGTGCATATACATACCAGGCTTTAAATTTGATCTTCTAACTAACCTGGAAAATCACCTTTTCCTTTTAATTTCGAGAACAAGAAGCCATCATTCTGCCACTAATACCTAAAAGCACCCCCAGCCAAGCCACTTAGTCAATTAAGTAAATAAGAAATGTCATTTTCCTTTAATCTCCCATTCTACAATCCACCAGAACACCTTTTTATCAAATTCAAGGACTAACTGACCACTCAAAGCAACCAATCTAATTCCTTTATCAGTCCTGACAATAGGACTTCAAAAGCCTTAACAAAATCATCTTCAACAAAGAATCAATTCAATATGCACTCCAACCCATCAACGTCAACTGTTAAATAATATAAAAATATGCATATGCACAAATTATGGGCTTTGTTTGATAACATTTTCCCCTTCTCCTTTTTGTTTTCTCTTTCCAAAACAAAAACATTAACAAACAACCCAAAAAATAAAACACTAACAAAACTCTTGAAACTACTTTTACCTTTGTGTTATGTCAGAACACTTTTTCCACCAAAAAAAAAAAAAAAACCCTTCTAAAAACCATTAACAAACGGATTGTAGCCAAAATTCCTAATTTTCAATACCTAGTGGCCAGTTTGATCACAGTGGAGACTAAAAAAGAAAGAAATTCTAAAAATCAATCTCAAGTCTACAGCATTTTGGATTCTAAATGGAAATACATGAGAAAACTCTATGCGTCCCAAATAACTGTATAGGCCACGGTTGAGTGAAGCACCTTTTTCTATATATATATAAACTCACCTTCTTTTCCTTTCTCACATTTTCTCAGAAACCAAACACAGTCCCAGCAACATAATAATCAAAGTTACAATTTTGAAGTTTGGCACATTGACATTGCCTTCCAGAAACAAAAAAACTCAACCAAACTAAGCCCAAAAGAGTAAATTTTGACAAAAGGAATAAATCCTTCTGTTTTCTCTGATATTCCAGGACCCTTATAATCTACGAATTTTCACGTCCAACATTTTTTCAGGAACCAATGCACACACAAAAATAAATAAATAAAAGCTTGAATACCAACTACGCTCATTACAAAATCCCAAAAAAGAAATTCAAAAAACAAAAAACAGAAACACTCAAAATCCTCTCTTTTTTTCTCAGCAACCAAAAATTCCACAAAAAGACAAAAACCCACCAACCACGAGAAAGTACCTCTTGGGCGTGAACCATGACGGGGTTGGAGCAGTGCTAGAAGCTCTCCGACCCATGTCTGTCTCAGCCGAAGGCTTGGATTCCCCTGAAGGCTCTGCTTGTTCTTTCTCCACTGCCATAAAAAGAAAAAATGTGTACAAATATGTACAGTTGAAGCAACCTTTGATATTTGAATGGTAGTTGGGAAGGAGAAGAGGGGGGTTGTCGTTTACTCCTAAAACTTTGAGCTTTTTGTTGATAGGTTGCTCTATTGACTGGAGCTAGAATCATGCATAATAAAAATGAGATTATTAATTTGAATTCTTAAATCACGTTGGATAAAGTGGATATTACTAATTCGAATTTTTCTCCACCCTTATCCAGACATGTTTAAAGAAAAAAAAAATTCGAAAACAAACAAGAACTAAAAAATACTCTTTTTTTTTTTACTTGACGTGTGATATAATTAGCCAGGAGAAGAATTTAGTTTTATATGGTTTTAAGATCATTGTTGCAATTACAGTTTGCTTAGGTTTCAATTTGCTTTTAATCGTGGGTGTGCGGTTGCACTGTGGACTTGTGAGCTACCACGTTGTGATTGGGCCATGTAGACATTGGTTTGGGGATCACCCATTGATCTCAAAACATCATATGATATGAGAGTTGTACGCGACACTCTAGGAATGAATTGAAGAATATACCACGACATGGTAGTTTAGCCAAAAGGAAGTTGGGTATCCAGAAGAAGCACAAGATGCTTTTTCTTTTGTCCTTCATTTTTTAGGCTTTTCTTTAACCAGAAAAAGAAAAGAAAGAAAACCTTGATATCTAGATCATGATTCATGATCTTGGTGGTCTGGTGGATGCTTTTTAAGGGAAGTAATGATATCTTTTACGTTATAATTATAAGATAAAAATATTATTTTTAATATTATTTTTTTAAGTGTCATATCATACACGAATGTATTGCATACTCACCGCCAATTTACCACTTTTATTATGCTTTGCTGATGTGATCAATCTTTACAATTTTTTTTTTTTGTTCAGTAATGCTATATAGTACATTTTTATCTCATAATTCTGATATGACAATTCCAACCAATTGTCGTTTTTTTTTTTTTAAAAAAAAAAAAGTACAATAATTGATCCAAGTTGGCTGGAACTATCACGTAAGAATTGTGAAATAAAAATATAATTTCTGGCATTACTTTTTTTCTTTAACAAAGACAGGTCCAATGACATGTTTGCCAGTGTTACATAAGCAAAATTGGATAAAAGTACGGTGTAGTATTCTATATTGTTGTTTGAACATTGTGAGTTGTAATTTTTTTTTTTTTCCTGCCAAATCATTAGATTATCTCAACCAACGCATCTAACAATAAAGTTTGGTGGGAATCTCGTATTTTGATGCATAAGTGTTAACTTACATCAACATCTGCATCTGAGAGACAAACTTTAAGATGTAAAGTTGTGAATTAAGTGCATAGATTTTTTGGCCATACCAACCTAGGAAGCTTTGCCAAAGTAGTGGCTTAAGTATTCAAATGATGATTGCATAGAGGGTCCAGGTTGGAAAGAGGCCCCCAAACCCTAAGACAACTAGATTGAGATCTGGCTTTTTATTTGAGCATTTTGTTTTAAATGAATGGTTAAGAATGTAGCAACACATTAGAATGAGAAAAAAATGGTGGCTTGCCAAAGTTAGTGTTGCATCATCTTCTAAGCTGCTTTGCCAATGTTACGAACTAGAATATCAAGTGCGAGATAAATTAAAGTAAAGTTTTTAAAAAGAATCTGAACCTCTTTCAAAAGTGAGTTTGGGAATAAACATCGGTGCATGCCTTTATTAATATCAAAACCTTATTTGCGTCCTCATTAAAAAAAAAAAAAGACGGGTTAACTATATTTATTACCATTAATGTTCTTACGATGTTTCAATTTTTGCAATCACTCTTCAATCTATTTTTGGAATTGTAATGTTTCCCTTTCACGACCTAAAAGAACAAAAATACTCTCGGATAAAAATTACTTACTTTTTTTTTTTGGTTTAAAATACTTTTATTTATAAGGGAATTCTCATTAATAAAAGTTGCAAGAATCTTTGCATTTGAACAAAAGCTTGTTAATTACATGGGGTATTACAGTGTAGGTGGCGGATCTCATGTAGTTCTGAAATGGAAGTATTCACTGAAATATAATATTTCTTAGAACGGGTACAGGATTGGGAGATGGAGTTGATTTCATCTTTCTTTGAGACATTCTATTCTCTTAGAGTAAGGCAATGAGACGCATATAGAATTTGTTGAATCTCTTCCAAAAGGCAACAGTTTGAAGTGAAGTTGTTTGATCATGTGTTAACCATAGATACAGGTTTCCCATTCCCTTGGAAAAATATATGGAGAATAAAGACTCCTTCAGGGGTACCATTCATTATGTTGACGGTGGATTTAGGAAAAAAATTAACGTTGAGTAATTAATGCGGTATGTGTAAGAAAAGTGTGGAATCTATTGAACACCTTCTTATTCATTGTGAAGTTGCAAGAGAATTATGGATCTTGCCTTTTAGTTTATTTGATGTTGTTTGGGTTATGCCTAAAAGGATGAGATAGCAATGAGTTCGGAGCGTTGTGACATTTTGGAAGTGTGGGGGCTCCTTTATGTTTAATGTGAAATATTTGGAGAGATTGGAATGCACCGAACGTTGAAAATAAAGAAACTTCAGTGGTAAAGCTGAAAAAAGATTTTTCAACAACTCCCTTTCATATGCATAGCATCTCATCATTGTTTACTTTTCTGTAGTTTTTCTAATTTTTTGAACATTTGTTCTTTTTTATCTACTAAATAGGAATTTCTCTTGTATAATTATTGTGTATTAAGGCTGTAACTCCCTTTCATATATATATATATAAAGAATTTGGTTGCTAGATTACCCTGATTGCATTATGTTGCAATTTGCAGTTCTGTATACCATTGTTTGTCCTATTATTCTATTACTATGACTATATATGTAGCATTCAGTGTAGCTTATTTTAGCAGCTGGAGTTTTGCAAACAAATTGTGCCTTGTCATTCCTGCTCTAGAAATTCTCTATAGATTGCTCTAGAAATGCCATATCCATATACCATTGTTTGCCAATTCTCTTCCTTCTCTATTTTTTTTTTCCTTTTTCTTTGTAAATACTAATCTATGGAAGCATCTTTACTACTCAATCTACAACATCTATACCACATTATTTAACATAAAATTATTATGATTTTATATTAAGAGTGATTGAATTGGTGATGTGATTTTTCCATTTTTCCAAATGGCCAAATCTTAAAGAAAAAGTAAAAAAGAAAACAATGGAATCCAAGGAGTTCAGTTGATGTAACCGTTTTCTTTTTAATCCAATGAACTTGTCATGTCTTTTTTCAGCGGAAGAAAATCTAAGTTGTTCAAAGAGGGTAGGGTCAAGTGGCATAAACAGACAGATTGAATGTGTGGTCAGTAAAAAGTTCATCCTTTGTAAGTAATCTATTATGGTGCCCTAACGATGTTTTTATTGACTTTTCTTTAAAGCACTGTGATGGCTTGTCTTGAAGTGGCAAAGGACCAACCCATTCAACCTATACTCACTTTCATCTTTTCTTTCTACTCTTGTCTTTTCCTCTGTTCTGAAGACATTGAAGTGGGTCTTGTTTCTTCTCATACTCACTCCCAATCATTCCTTTCCAGTGTGGTGTCCTCTAAAACGCTTTTGAAACTCAAAATCTTTCATTTTTCTTGTTTCAGGACATGACCATCATCACTCTTGAGGATCTGAGGAGGGACTCTCTTGAGATATGTGGGGACTTCAATAAAATCAAAGAGGAGGTGATCAGAGCTGTGGGTGGGGATCAAAACGAGGTAGACCGGCTGCTAACTGTGAGGATCTTGATGGGCTTGGATGAATTCTACAAGAAGAGAAAGCGGTACCAGGAGAAGAAGCCATTGGAGTCAAGAAAGTCCAGGTAATAGAATTCAATATATATATGTGACTCGTATTCTCTCACTCAATCGGTAGAGACCTCTCCATTCATATATATCATACGTTACAGGTTTTATAAACATCAACTACATACTCACTTTGATCTCTTACTTATTGTATTACTACAAAGATAGTTTCAAGTACTGTAATTGTAGTAGTAGGATTGGGACTCAAGTTATCTTGTGTGCTTACCAGGAAACCCAAGAAGCAGAGAAAGAACCTGACAGAGATCAAGCACCCGGTTCCAACCCAAATGCCAACCGAGTTCAAGGACAAAATCGCAGGGCTGCAGGGTTTGAATATCAAGCTTGTGATTCAAAAAGAATTGACCATCACTGATATGAACCCTTCTCAGGACCGGTTTTCAATTCCAAGGGGCCAAATGAGGTTTGACTTTCTAAGCAATGAGGATCAAGCCCGTCTTAAGGAGAAAGAAGCAAATGGAAAACACTTCAAAGGCAAGAAAGTGCCATTGATAGAACCAGGCCTTAAGGAATCGAGCGTCTTCTTGAAGAAGTGGAAATTCGGTAACAGCAGCAGCTATGTGTTGAGCAACCCTTGGATGGATATTGCAAAGAGAAACGGGCTCAAGCCAGGAAATAATGTACAACTTTGGTCCTTCAAAGTCAACCAAAAGCTCTGCTTGGCCCTCATTAATCTAGATAATTAGTACTGTGCTCAGCAGCTACGTGTTGAGCAACCCTTGGATGGATATTGCAAAGAGAAACGGGCTCAAGCCAGGAAATAATGTACAACTTTGGTCCTTCAAAGTCAACCAAAAGCTCTGCTTGGCCCTCATTAATCTAGATAATTAGTACTGTGCTCAGCAGCTACGTGTTGAGCAACCCTTGGATGGATATTGCAAAGAGAAACGGGCTCAAGCCAGGAAATAATGTACAACTTTGGTCCTTCAAAGTCAACCAAAAGCTCTGCTTGGCCCTCATTAAGCTAGATAATTAGTACTGTACTTTTTGTTTCTTGTCAGTTCTTTTTATTTGGGCTTGTTGTAAAAGTATAATCACTACAACTTAACTCGTTTTCTGTATAATTAATTCTGTTGTTCAGTTTAATTTTTGATGTTGTCTCGGTGATCATATCCATTGCATTCTGCATTAATATATTGTTTGAGGTAATAACTGAACAAATTCAGTTATAACTTTTGTTCCTGACTCTACAATGTCAATCCCATGGCAACAGTTGTTAATGAACAATAACTTGAAGATAGTGAGGATAAAAGGATAGGAGAAAGGGCATGCCCCAAGCTTCCCATCTTAGGACAGAAAAAGTATCTAGTAGCAGCTTTTTCTAAGAAAGTTATCATGAATTTAGAGTATCTAGGTGACAAATTCGTTTAGAAGGAAGTCAGACCACCAAAGTGAAGAATTTGATTTAGGCTCAAGAGAAAACAGGGACCAAAAAGCAAAATCATGGTTATATTTGTTGCTAACACTATCACATAGTGATCATTTGGAATTATATCAGACGCAACCAATGTCCAGCAATACCTCAATTTTCTCCAGCACAACATGATATGAATGTTAAGATCATCTTTTCAGGAATCTCTAGTCTGCTGAAATTTAGAAATCTACTAAGCTTTTTCTTTTCTATTTCTCCAATAGGTAATAATTCAGTAGAAAGCAACAGTACATATAAACTAGATAGTAATAAAACACCTTTTTGCTTGGAGTACCATGGAACATATAGAAGATGGTTCTGTAACAAGGTTTTGGTCCAACTAGGTTGATATTTGCTTAATCTATGCATTTAGATTCGTGGCCCAAATATGTTCTGTATATCTAGAAAACAAAATGTAATGACAATAATGATATATAGCATTAAAAGAAAGTAAGAGAACTTATAATCTAGATTTTACTTCCTAAGACCACTTGATTTGATGTGAAATCTACTGATGAAACTTAAGGATCTATATCTCTAGCAATTATAGGTTGGACCCTCACCAAAAAAGGGCAGAATGTTTTTATCCATTAATAAAAAAAATTAAAGGAGAACCAAAATATCTCCACTCAGAATAGTATCTCATCACAATAATACAAAATTTATAACCATTCATTCAGCCAACTTTTTTATTCCCCATGTTTGCTTTCCAGCTTCAGTTTTCCCATACCTCTGATTCTTGTTCTAAATCTAAATTAAAGGTTTTAACAAAAAGCTTCTTTTGAGCTCCTGAGATCTGCACTTTGAAGCAGTTGAAGAATTCAAGCAAACAGTTAAGGCATGAATTATTATTAGTATAGCCAGTCCATCCAACACAATGCAGAGGCCAAAAATGAAGTACGTTTCTTGGTAAAAGTGAATGATTGAAGATGTACATGTTATAAAGAGAACAATAGAACTCATCTGCAGGGGGTGCGAGGAACCTTTTTTCAGTGATAACCTTTCACAAACAGTTTGAGGGCATACCCTTTTAGTTCCAGACAATGGGATGAGGTCTGATCTAAGTGGGTGCGTCTGATCTAAGGCGGTGCAGCTGATCCCAATTCCCTGACAAACAAATACCAATTCTCAAAATAATGAAAATGCAATTCACAGCCACAAGACAACCTTGGAAGATAATATTTAAAAAAATGGAGGGCAAAATAGTTATTTCAAATTGAGTTTGTGACAATTTGGGGGTGTATACTCTGACCGGGACCGTTGGTGGCAAAGCCAATGAAAACCGGCGCATGTGCGCTTATTTCGACCGTTAGCGACAAACACGGTGAGCACCCGCTGCACCATTCCGCCAAACACGGTGAGCACCCGCTGCACCATAGATGGGGTAGTAATTATGATTTCAAAATGGGTTTGTGACCGTTGGCG